>NC_133477.1:21314774-21385794 GCF_025370935.1 Choristoneura fumiferana | reverse complement strand
GCAGCATTTGTAATTACTGCGGCAAGTCTACTCGCCGATTCAGCAAGTATGGGGTCAAGACAGGACACCAATCCACTGGTGGGCATATGGCGACGACCATGCTCCGCCTCAGACACTTCGTCGACATAATTAACAATATGTACACGGATTACCCAGAAGAGAGGTAAGTTATTATTAAAAGAATTGTGTGTTTTGTTACTTCTTTAAAATAAAACGGCGGTTGCCAAGAGATTTTCGTGTCTTTAACTAATGCTAAAATGATAATTTTTTTCACACCTCTCTCTCCAATAAAGTAACTTTTCCTCCCGACGAGAGGGAGCAAAGTGCAACTTCTGTTCAAGGCTTTTTAAGTGTTTTATTGCAATGCCATTTGTTGAAGTTGATAATTGTAAAGCCACCAATTTTCTATGCTAGTTGTTATTAACAGAACAACTAGTACATAATACCAATAAACTATTTACCTTACTTCTCAGCTAAATAAAAAGGGAAAGCCTTGTTAGCATAAAAGTAGTATGTAGTTCATTGCTATAGACCTCCGCAAAGTAACACCTGTACCAATCAAATACATAATATAGTGTATATTACTTATGAAAACGTATATGATGCCAATAGGACATATAATTTTATCACTTATTACATTTAAGTTAATTACTTATTTGTTTCGCATGCCCATTTATACATTTATTCTACATTCGAATAAATGTATATCTTTTGTTTGTTTAATTCGGTGCATCTCTATTTTGCCAACGGACTTCCAGCGAAGTGGATTTGGTCACTTTGTTTATTTAGCTTCAAGGGCATCAGGACATACTCGTCAGCTTCGTAAAAGCCCGTCAAAAAATGAGTAGGGCTCACAGTATTGTACATTCTAGCATTAAGCATCTCACTGCTGCTGCTGGGAAAATCAATTTATTTCATTACAACGTCTCTGTCAACAGCATGATCCAGAACATATAACTATGTCAGGTAAAAAAAAAAACAGCCAAGAGCGTGTTGAGATGCCCAAAATAGGGTTCGTAGCCATTAGAAAAAATTAAGTAGTATTTTTTAAGGATTTCGCATTTTGTACGGAATATTCCATGTTTAGGTGTATTTTATAACTAGGCTGCTATTTACTCTTCAGCAAGTATGGGGTCAAGAAAACTTAACCGTTATAGTTGTCCTTGTAAGTTTGATATATTTTCTACCATCCTGACATTTTTTCACAATTGTTGCACCCACCAGCTTAGATTTTAAGAGGAAGGGGGGGGGGTGGCGCTCGATTTATAATAAAATTTGCACTTTAAGTGGAATATTTTAAATAATGCTGAATAAATATTTTTTTGAGAAACATCAAAACTTAGAATAACGTTCAGGTATTGATAGAGAAAGGAAAAATCGTTTTAGCAACCTTATTGTTTTTAAGACCTATCCAACGATACCCCACACTACAAGGTTGGCTGAGAAAAAAAATCAATCCAATTTACGTCAATGGGATGTACTCTAAAAAATTGAGAATTTTGTATTGTACCATTTAGTCGGCATAGTTAACATATATATTCGTGCAAAATTACAGCTTTCTAGCATTGATAGTCCCTGAGAAAAGCCGCGGACGGACAGACAAACAGACAGACAGACATGGCGAAACTATAAGGGTGCCGTTTTTGCCATTTTGGCTAAGGAACCCTAAAAATGTTTCTGTATACATGAAACGTCAACAGTGAAATTCGGCACAAGGATAACTTCCATCACATCCTCTTTTCACATTCTTCTGTTACCTACCTTCTTGTCTACATTGCCTTTTCTGTCTAGACTCATATTCGCACGTTTCATTTGTACGTTGATGACATGGTTCTGTGAACAAGTTGTGAAAAATGACAAAAGATTAGAATGATTTTGACGGCCGGTTGGCCAAGTGGTTGGAGAACCTGACTACGAAGCTTGAGGTCCCGGGTTCGATTCCCGGCCGGGGCAGATATTTGTGTGAATAACACGAATGTTTGTTCTCAGATCTTGGATGTTTAATATCTATTTATCTATATAAGTATGTTTATTCGTTGCCTAGTATTTATCCATAGTACAAGCTTTGCTTAGTTTGGGACTAGGTCAATTGGTGTCAAGTGTCCCATGATATTTATTTATTTATTAATGTGGACCAAGTGATCTTGAGCTCTAAACGTATTGACAATCAAATTTCAGGACCTAATTCCCAAATGACTTAATACACTAACTTTTACATTCCTACATAATATAACAATTTTAATAGTAAGAATCTCTATGAACAGGTTTGTCGGCAACTATGAATTTGTCAAACCTGTCATATTCATCCGAGACATCGAGCTGATTAAGAAGATCACAGTCAAGGACTTTGAGCATTTCCTGGACCATCGCACCTTCGTCAGTGAAGAATTAGATCCTTTGTTTGGGAGAAATCTATTCTCATTGAAAGGTACTTACTAAGTAAAATGTTATTCACGTGTTAATTTAGCCTTCTATGTTATAATCTTAATAATATATAATATTTCTTGAGAAACTGAGCAAAATTTTTGGGGTGAAGACTCACCAGGGGAAAAGTTTTAATAGATCTCTATTCTCTCGCAAGGTTGTCTGGCAATTTGGGCCCAATTGCATAACAAATCGCTAATAATATTAGCTTGTTATTTGTTATGCCCTTGGGCCCTGATAAAGGTTGCAGGAACTCATTGGCTGTGGATAACACAAAATAGATCTTCGTGTTTAGATCCTTGGTCAAAGCCTATCCTCATCAGAGACATAAATGATTATAATGAATGAAGTGTTTCTTATATTCAGGGCAAGAATGGAAAGACATGCGCTCAACGTTGAGTCCGGCATTCACGAGCTCCAAGATGAAGCACATGCTGCCTTTCATAGTGGAAGTGGGAAACCAGATGGTCAACTCGTTGAAGACTAAAATTCTGGAGTCAAAAAGTGAGTAATTAGGAAACTGTAAAACCTTATATTTTCTGATTGAATTTTAGGATTTTTTTAAATAAAACACATTTTCTGTAAAAAAATGAAAAAGACAATAATTGATAAAGATTTTTAGTACATTAAAGTGATCGACAAAGGAAATGCAAATGAGACATCGATTTCGCCTTTTTACGTTCTAATGCAAACGCGATTTATATGAGATAACATGGGCAAACTGTTAAGGGCCTACAGTATCTCAATTTGCATAGTATGATCCTCTTATTTATCAACATGACTGCAGCAATCCCTTTGAAACTCATATACAGCAAAGTTAAGGGCTAACTCTAATGACGTCTAGTGGCGAAAACACGATTCGGTAAAATTTTCTCGATTGAAAAAAATCGCAAAGTTGGCTCTAAATATAAAAATAAACGGCTAATATTCAAAAAATACTACGAATTACAACTTAAAACTTTGGATTACAATAGTACTAATGACAAGGTAGGTGATGGTAGCTGCACTTTTTTAATAAATGTATTGTATTCCCTGTAAAACAGAGATACCTAAACTACCGCACATAAAACCATTTTACCGCTGGCCGCTCCTGCTTCCCGGCCCCCTGGCCATTCCCACTTTGGCTTTCGGACGGGTAGGCTGCGTCGCTTGCATTCAGCGCACACACGCACGCATACAGGCTATACAGTAATTACTTTTCGCGTATAGTAATTATTTTACTAAGTAAATTGTATCTGATTATAAATAATTATACTCGTCTATAATGTAAAAGTTACCATGTAAGTAGTAGTTGTGTTATGTTATTGGATTTGGATTTTTCGTGAACTTGAGTGACTTTTCCGCGCCGTACATTTACGCGCGAGCTGTGTGTGCGTGCTACGAGCGATGCGGTGCGGTGAGGCGGGGCAAAATCGGGATTCGAGCTGAGGTAGTGCGCGCCTTAAGAATAGAACTCCTGCCTGGCTTTAAAAGCAAATCAGACATAGATATATTCAAATATATTTAGAAGTTTTTGCTGCAATCCAGCGACAATGTGTGATCATAAAGCTAAATTAAATAAACGTTAAGTATATTATGTCGTTGTATTTGATAAAACTTTGCAGGTAAATCGATCGAATTGATGTCAAGGATCTGTCAACTCGTTTTGCCAATGACGTCATAGCTTCCTGTGCCTTCGGCCTGAGGGTTGATTCCCATACTGACGACAACAACGAGTTCTATAAAATGGGCTACAAAGCATCAAACTTTGGCTTCTGGCAATTGATGAAGTTTTTCTTGTATGCCTCCGTACCTTCTCTAGCAAAGGTTAGTGAATGGCACTTTATTTTTAGCAATAAAGGGTTACTTATTTATTTTAGTGTATTTTAAATTGTAACTAATTGTTTGTAATTATTTTCACTCTTATTGTTGGTATTTTAAGTGCAAAATAAAACTTTAATTTGAATATTCTGATTGATAATTAAAATATTTTGCAGAAAATGAAAATGACTCTCTTCTCTGACGATGTTGCTGATTTCTTCAAGCACCTCGTGACGAGCACGATGAAGGATCGCGAGGCTCACAACATTCTACGTCCAGACATGATCCATCTGCTAATGGAGGCTAAGAAAGGTACAATAATACAATCGAAAAATATTCTAAAACTAACTATGACTAAGTTAGTATACTACATAATCTATTTTAAGAGTTACATTAACTTACATTGTTTTTTTTTACATTTCGCTCATTTATGTATATTTATAAAAGTAGTATTGCTGTTTTATTTGATTACTAGCATTTTTTGCATATCATTGCCAAAAAGATAATTTTCTTACGCTGATTGTGTTTTGTTTTACTGGGTACTTGTTATTTATTTGAATAACAATAATTATCATAACTTTATACCCACCTTTCATAGCAGTTTTATTTATACATTAATCAAACCGATACGTTATCACTGTTGACTAGGATTGTTTTTTTTATTATCATTTAGAAAACAATAACATTTTTGCATTTTTATTAACATCCTATTCCACGCGTCATATTGTTATCACACCAGACTAAGGTGATTAATAAACAGAACATCTGTCTGTCTCCAGGTCGACTTACCCATGACGAAAGATCCGATAAGGACGCAGACGCCGGTTTTGCTACAGTTGAAGAGTCTACTGTTGGAAAGAAGACCACAAACAGAAGTAACTATACCAATTTTGTCAGTAGGTGTTACAGATACAGTTTATTTTGAGAGACGCTATCACCTACCAGCTCATCGCCAGATGCTGGTTGTGGGCATAAACGTAGGCATAATCAGTATTGACGAACTAAATTGAAAAAAAAAAACACAGGATTGGTTTGAAAGCCGCTACTCACGAAGTTAAACCTGAATGGATCTAACAAAAATGTATTTCTTTAGCCTGGTCAGACATCGACTTGGTCGCCCAAGCAGCCCTGTTCTTCATTGCTGGCTTTGAGACCGTCTCTACTGCTATGACGTTTCTTTTGTACGAGCTGGCCGTCAATCCTGACGTGCAGGAGAAACTGGCGCAAGAGATCAGTGAACATGAGAAGACCAGTGGGGGCAAGTTTGACTACAACTCTATCCAGAGCATGACCTATATGGATATGTGTGTCTCTGGTAAGAATAACTTCCTTCTATGTAATTTTTTCTTGATAAAGTGGTCGTGGTTACGCGCCAAGTATTACAAATAGGACATAGGTATCAGGTGTCCCAAAAAGGACGCAAATTTTTAATTTGCCGCCATTTTTATATTTTAGTGCTGGCAACCCTAAAAAAAAAACTATTTGACAGCTGAATGTTTAGGGTTTGTAAAAATGGCGGGTTATACGAAAGATCAACGCGTTTTTATTATTGAACAATATTTCAAAAGAAGTTTGGCGTGTACGGTTCGAAAATTCCGTGCAAAATATGGTCGGAATATTGAATTGACTTCATCAACTGTGAGCAGAGTGGTTGCAAAATTTAGGGAGTGGATCAATACATGATGTTCATTCCACTGGTCGTCCAAAAACAAGCCGTTCAAATGGCAATGCTTTGAAAGAGGAAATTCGACGCTGCATTGGAAAAATTCAGCCGCATCTATGCAAAATGGTCATAGAAAATTTTGACAAAAGAGTGTGTATGTGCCAGCAAAGCCTAGGAGGACATTGGCCTGCAGTATTATTCCACAAATAACCCTATTTTATGTTACACAAGATTTTATATACAAATATATTATAACGAAAAAAAAAGTGTTTTTCATCAATTTCAAATCTTGCGTCCTTTTTGGGACACCTTTTATAATTTGATACCAATCCATATCCACACACACACACACACATACACACACAAAGATCACGCCTGTACTCCCAAATGGGGTAGGTAGAGCACACAAAACGTTACGGCCTCGGTGCCACTTTTAGCAATTTTGAAGAAAGAAAGAAAGATTATTAAAAGAAGATGAGAAAGTTATTATTTTGGCTCCATAAGTACCACCATCTTACAATAATAAAATAGATAAGACTAAAACTAGCACTAAAACTATGTTACTTGGTGATACGACTGGATACCAAAAAGGGTCTCCACTCACACTCAGCATGTGTTGCCGCACGTTATATGCAGTAACGCTGGTTTTCTATGCAGCCCATTTTTAGGTTGTAAGTTCCATATCCATAACCATACTAATATTATAAATGCGAAAGTGTGTGTGTTTGTATATTTGTCCGTCTTTCACGTCGAAACGGAGCGGCGGATTGACTTGATTTTTGGCATATAAGTAGATAGTTTATGGGCCAGAGAGTGACATAGGCTACTTTTTATCCCGGAAAAATGCAGTTTCCGAGGGAACAGCGCGTGATGACCGAGTTCCATGCGGACGAAGCCGCGGGCAAAAGCTAGTTAACAATAATTCAATGACACAGGTATGTCTGTAAGGGCCTTATCCCACACTAGCGATTTGCGGGTGAATTGAAAGCAAGACGATCGCGCAGCGAGTTCGCTGCGAGCGCGTATCAATTTAGCCGCGAGCGCGTAGTGAGTTAGCTAGCTAGCTTACTGTAAGTTTGCATTTTAAGAAAATATCAAAGGTAGTGCTATTTTTTTGGAAGAATTTAATCACTGTATGTTTTCTCCTTTCAGAATTGTTGCGTCTTTGGCCACCCGCGGTAGCATCCGACAGACTTTGCAACAAGGATTACAACTTGGGTAAGCCCAATGCTAAAGCCACGGAGGACTATATCGTAAGTAAAATGTTTCCTCAAAATAATATATTACAATAGCACTCCTATTTTGGCAAAGCTGAAATAATCCTACTAATCCTACTAACATTAAAAATGTGAAAGTTTGTTAGTGAGTGAGTGATTTAGATGTTTTGTTACTTCTTCACGCTGAAACGGCTTGACGGATTTGGATGAAATTTGGCGAAAAGTTAGTTTATAACCTGGATATAAAACATAGGATACTTTTTATCCCGATATTCCCACGGAATATTGATAAAATCTCGAAAAATAACAACCGCTGGGCTTAGAGTCATAAATTTGGCAAATTTTCAAAAAAATTATTGGAATTCCCAAAAAAATTAATAAAATCCCGGAATTTCAATTCAACTGCTGCATCTAATGATTTACGCGTGCGAAGCCGCGTGTAAACGCTAGTAAAAAATAAAACTTATCTGTATTTCAAGAAGTCTTTTTATAAATTGCTCTATCTTAACTTTTAGATGAAGAAAGGCGAAGGTTTGAATATCCCTGTAATGGCCATCCACCGGGATCCCGAGTTCTTCCCCGATCCCCTGAAGTTTGACCCTGAGCGATTCTCTGACGAAAGAAAACATGAAATTCTACCATTTACTTATTTGCCTTTCGGACTCGGCCCCAGGAATTGTATTGGTAAGGGAAATAAATATTATTTTCATCGTTACCTTCAGCAAAAGCAGCAATGTCCCATTGTAAAGACAGAGG
This sequence comes from Choristoneura fumiferana, assembly GCF_025370935.1. Lineage (NCBI taxonomy): Eukaryota > Metazoa > Arthropoda > Insecta > Lepidoptera > Tortricidae > Choristoneura > Choristoneura fumiferana. The sequence continues at coordinate 21,377,934 of NC_133477.1, read as the reverse complement.
GGATAGTACATTGTGTCTTAAGGGCGGTAAATAAGGAATTACGAACGAGAGTCTATTAGAAGCCCGAAGTCGATGACTGAGGGCTTTAATGAGTCGATGTTCGTAATTCCAGTACCGCCCGTGCGACATACAATGTTTTTCATCACATTTGCGAGTAAAATTGTATATTTGTAAAAGAAAACTAATATTTTTTCCAAAAATTGCCGATACCGCTGATTGCGCTCTTGCAGCATTGCGTGCGTGGCGTGCGTGTGCAGCGCGCGCACGGAGCAGCAGCACACCATGCAGTAACAAACTCATTTACCGACCTTGGGCTTCATGGTATGAAAATTAGTTCAGGCAATGACTCATTTACCGACCACGGGTTTCATGAGAAGCACATTAAGGTCGAGGGTTTTATTTGGGGGGTTGCAACCAAGGTAGCCTGCATGTTACGATACTGTTTACGAGCAAGTGTGATGAATTAATATTTTCGTAGTTAAGGTTGGATGCGAAGGGCTGAAGACAAGAGTGTTGTGGCGCGCTATGTCCAGTAGTGGACGTCAAGTCCAGTTATAAAAGTGGGTGTCAATTAGTGTGTGTACCTAGCAGCGCGAGTCCTTTGAACTAAAGGCACTTGTCCCACCGCCGACGATGAGCGAGAAGCGAGTAGAGCGAGTAACTAGAAACGAGTGGGCGAGCAGCGAGAAGCGAGTGTAGTTTCGTCGCTCGGCTGTAAGCGAGTGTTCGCGTGCGACGGGCGATTACTCGCTCCACTCGAGTCGCTCGTGCGGGGCGGCCGCCAAGCTGACATCGCTGAGCGAGTATCTATAGCTCGCGAGTTTTATAGCTCTTGTCGCTGCGACAAAAGATGTAAGAGCGAGTTCTCGCCGACAGTGTAACAGCCAGCGATCAACTATTTATATATGTGTCTCTTTTACTCACACAGGATCTTATATCTTTTGTTCGTTTCTTGAGCGAGAAAATAGTCGATAGCCAATCGCTTCCTCGCTGGCGGTGAGACAAGTGCCAAACGCACTTGATCACCAATAGTACCACCACTCGTATCTCGAACTACCCGCATTTGGTCATTTTTATAACAAAAAAATATTGTTTTTTTTTGTTGTTATTTTGTTTTGTCTAATGTCAAGTTTGACAAAAGCGGTACAATAGTGATAGGTTGCTAGCCTGCCGCCTACGGTATACCTTAACCTATATCCTCAGTCGGCTCTTACGACATCCACGGAAGAAATGGAGAGGTGTAATTCTAACCCGACACCACACGGGTATGCCATGCCCGCCCAGGACATGAAACTAAATGTACCTACTTAATTTTTAAGATCTATACAATACTATGGTTGCAATAAACGACTTATGACTAATGAAATGACTAATATTATAATCGGTTCTATCATTCAATTCCAAGTAAAGGTCTTTCTCTGAAGTTCTCAAATGTTTAAACCTTCTCACAGGATCCCGCTTTGCATTATGCGAGGTGAAAGTGATGGTATATCAGCTGCTGCAACACATGAAGGTGGAGCCTTCTGAACGGACGCACATCCCTATCCAGTTGTCGACGGAGAGCTTCAACTTGAGGATGAAAGGAGGACACTGGCTGCAGCTCAGAGCTAGAAATTAAACTTTCCTGTCATCGTCATACGGATTATTTCTATGTAACAGTATATATCTGTGATTTTACGCATAAGTAATAAAATTCTATTTTTATATTCATACTCGTATTATTGCAAGTCTTGTAAGGAGCATCACACCCGGGATATATGAGTAATCACGACAAATCTACAGTTCTCGTAACTACAGTTAATACAATGGGCTTTTCTCAAACATGACATGAAATATTGGCGTAGTGTTACAAATAATAGGCCGAGAAGTATCGCGCTGCAGGCGCTGCGGCTCAGCTGCGTGCGCGCGGTCGCTTTAGCGGCCTGCAAAGAGATTTCATACAACTTTGCAGGCCGCTGGCCGGCAATGCTACCGTCTTTTGTTTCAACGCGCGCTCTGCGACACGGCGCACGCCCACACCCAGCACCACCGCCCCGCAGCCGCCCGCCGCCGCCAGCAGCCAGCGCGACACGTGCGCACGCAACAGGGCGACCAGACTAGCGTCCCGACAGCTTGCCAGTTTTTTTTTTTATTATTTCATGTCATGTTTGAGAAAAGCACTACACAAGCCTCAGCCGGAGCGTGGGGTTGCCGGCCTCGCATCCCTATCCGGCCTCGCTACGCTCGGTCGTCCATATCTACTTGGCCGGCAACCCCCTACTTCCCGGTCTCTACAGTAATGTACTATTAAACGTCGAGGCAATTTTAAAGTAATTTTTTTTTTGTCGTGGTAAAGTCTCGGGTGTAGGTGTGACATTCATTTTGGGTGAATGTTGGGAAAATTTCAAACATTATTTTTTTATTGTTATACATCATTACATCATGAGAGAAATTAACTTTAAATATCTTTGTGTGTGTGTGTTTGAAAATTAATATTAATTATTATAAATTAATATTAATATACGCGTTGTTGTTGTTGTTATTTGTGTTTTTTTGTGTGTTTGATGTGAATGATTTAAACGGTATTCCCTTGACTTGTCTAAAATTGTTTTGCCTAATTTCACTTTGTCTAAAAACTTTTACTATAGTGAATAGTTTGTCTAAAGTCAATTTGTATAATTTCATTATGCATAATTTTTATTTTGTCGAATTATCATTTTTACTAAATGATTATTTGCATAACTCTTGTTTTGACAAATATTATTTTATCGAAAACTGACTTTCGATTTTCATTTTAAAGCAAATAACAATACTAAACATACAGGGAATAGGTACGACGACGAGCGAAGCGAGGAGGAGCGTTAGGTAGAACTGCGACCCTACAGTCCCGACTTTGTTTTATAATACTAAACTTTTTAGAAATAACTAACTTTATCATTATGTCTTCGGATTGACCCTGATCAGAATAAATAAATATAATTATGTCAGTCAAATATTATACGAAATAAGTTTATACAAAATTAAATTATGCTACATGTATGTTAGACAAAAATTATAATCAAACGTTATACGAAATAAGTTTATACAAAATTAAATTAAGCTACATGTATGTTAGACAAATAATTATATTAATCAAATGTTATACGAAATAAGTTTATACAAAATGAAATTATTTGACATGTATGTTAGGCAAAATATAATTATGTCAGTCAAACATAATATCAATTGAGTTTATACAAAATGGAAATTAGGTAATTTAAAATTAGGCGAAACAAAATTATTCACTAAAATGAAAATTAGGTAAAATGAAACATTAGGTAAAGTAATATTAGTTTATCTAGCATTAGGCAAACTGAAAATATGCAAAAAGTTGTTAGGCAAAACAAGGTACAACCGATGGCGACGATGATGATTGTATAAAAGTTGGTAGAACTTTTTTTCTTTTTTAACGTCGTGTAATAAGTGAGTTCTGGGGAGCGGCAAACAAAAAAAAAACGAATTGATAACCTCCGGTTTTAAGCACGTGTACACAATCAATTTCAATATTCGGTTTGCGATAAACGAATTAGCTGACCAAGATGATTTCGCTATTTAATTTCAACGATTGGCTCGTTAGTGCAACGTTATCATTGAAGAGGATAGTTGTTGAATCATTCTTTATTGATAAAATGTTCATATCGAAAATACAAACTGAAATATAGATACACAGAAAAACCAGAAAAAGAGACCAGCCTGAGCCATGACCGTAAAAGTAACAAAATTTTGAGTTGAAATAAAAAATATAAAAATACTCCAAAAACCAATCTTAATCTTGATAGGTATAATGTTAATGAAATGAATATCGTCTGTGGCTATTGTCATCATCATCATCATCATCTCAGCCGTAGGACGTCCACTTTAGGACATAGGCCTCGCCATGGACCTCCAGTTGCTTCGATTGGAAGCAGTCTGCATTCGCTTTGAACCCGAGGCATTGGTGGACAGCGTAGGACGCTGCGCTTGCCGATCCGCGGTCTCCATTCGAGTGGCTATTGTGGCAAATATTTTCAGCAGGGCCGACAACGCACTGGCATCGCGAAAAGCGCTGCGGGTATCTATGATGATCACTCACATCTCTCAGTGATGATCACTTAACATCAGGTGACCCACTAGTTCGTTTGTCTGGCCTCTTTAACATAAAAAAAGAATAAACGAATGAATGATTTATTTTGAAAAATAACACAACAAATTATTATTATTATATTTTATTTATTTATTTAATCTCATAATTAACACTTACAGTCAAGCCACACATGCTAATTATATAATAAGAGAGACAAATGACATGACCAATGTCGAGATAATATTTTTAGCGCCTTGTAGCAAATGGCGGCAAAACTACGTTAAATACGTTCGCCGAGACATGCGCTCGCACACGGAACGAGAGTTGCGTGAGCGCCTTCCCTTGTTACCTGTCCTCTCCCAGAGGCACAAATTTGTGCCCAAATTCCTTTGATCCTGTTATCCTGGGAGATGACAGATTTAAACCTGTCGCACGCACCCACATCGCTAAGGACGCGCCCACACCGTTGCTTCAAAAACCGGCCAAGAGCGTGTCGGATACGCACGAAATAGGGTTCCGTAGCCATTACGAAAAAATTAAGTAATATTTTTCTAAGTTTTTCGTATTTTGTACGGAATATTCCAAGTTTAGGTATATTTTATACCATAGGCTGCTATTTACTCTTAAACTACTAATAATTCTCACGAAAACTTAACCGTTATAGTTTTCCTTGTAAGTTTGATATAAATACTACTATCCTGATTTTTTAATTTTTTTTCCACCTACCGGTTTAGATTTTAGAGGGGGGGGGGGACGCTCGATTTTAATGAAAATTTGCACTTTAAAGTTGAATATTTTTGAAACAAATCACTGAATCGAAAAATCGGTTTAGCAATGGTTTTAAAAGACCTATCCAACGATACCCCACACTACAAGACTGGATGAGAAAAAAAGTCACCCCCACTTTACGTCCATGGGAGGTACTCTAAAAAAAATGTTTTTTTAATTTTTTATTATACCATTTTGTTGGCATAGTTTACATATATATTCGTGCAAAATTACAGTTTTGTAGCATTGATAGTCCCTGAGCAAAGCCGCGGACGGACAGACAGACAGACAGACAGTCATGGCGAAACTATAAGGATTCCGTTTTTGCCATTTTGGCTACGGAACCCTAAAAACGGTGACGGTACGGAATCGCAGTGACGCATCGTATGCGCACCGTTTTTATTGCATGCTCTCCACACCGCTGCCTAAAATACGCAAACGGTGCGGAATCGCAGTGACGTGTAAACGTCAGAACTTTACCGCATGCTCTCTACCAAAAGTCGTGACCTTTACGGCACGTCACTGCGATTCCGCACCGTCTGCGTATTTTAGGCAGCGGTGTGGAGAGCATGCAATAAAAACGGTGCGCATACGATGCGTCACTGCTATTCCGTACCGTCACCGTTTTTTAAGCAGTGGTGTGACCGCTCCTTAAGGACCTACGCTAGCTGGCGCAGGTGCACGAGCGGCGCACGCCTGCGGGCGCGGGCGCAGCTAAATTCCGTAGTACACGATGCGCGCAGTTAGCGGTGCTAATAATATTCTCCAATAGGCGTCCACCTGCTGCGTGCAAACCGCTTCAGCTAGAATAAGCCCTAAATGCCACTTCCTTCCAGTGTGGTGGTGGTGATAGATGGGTTTGTGTGATTTGTGTGTGTTCTTACAGTGTGGAGGTGGAGGAACTGCATGAACACTCATAATTTTACACAAACTTAACTATCATAAGGTCGCGGGTGAGCAAAGAAAGATAAGATTAAGATATATTTGGCGAGGCAGTATGACAACGCATTACAAATTAAGATGATCGATTTTTAAATGAGCAAGTAGGTAAATGAAAACTTTCGAGGCATGTACAGTCACCGGCATTAATATCTGCCACAGCGGAGCGTGCAAAAATATCTGATACGTCCTTCCGGCCTTAGAAATAGAGTCGTGACAGATATTTATGCTGGTGACTGTACCTATATAGTTGCCAGAACGATTTCTTTGCAACAAGTCAGAAATCTAAACTAATGCATTCAACGTTCGACTCATCGATACTGACTGCCTCAGAATGTATCCAAAGCAGTTTTCTAGTATTATATTTAATTGAAAATTTAACGTATACTTAGTAGTTGTCTACGATCACTCATTGACACGTTGAATTAACAATACAAGTGAAGACAGAATTAACTGTTTTTGAAGTCGGTTAAGTGGTATTTGTTGTTTTAAATCATGCAAATGACATTAAACAATACATAAACAGTACCTTAGTCGTCGTGCATGAAACATGCGCGCTCAGTTATTTTTAGGACTAAGTAGCAAAAATTAATTAAACACCATTAGGAAGCGATAACGATTATCTCTTGACCTGACTCGTCTTATCACATGCACTGTCGATCTCTCACTATCATTATGAAACCAAAACACATTAACCACAGTGACGCCTGATAACAACTCGATGAATGTCTTATAAATAAGCGTCAATATCAACCCGCTCAGTTCAACGAAAATCGTGAAAGTCAACTCACCATGGCCAAGGACCTTAAAAACAAAGTTGTCGTTATAACTGGCGGCGCAGTAGGAATCGGTTATGAAATCGGTGACAAATTCCTCCAGAAAGGAGCGAAACTCATCATCATACTCGATTTAAGCGAGAAACACGGCACAGAGGCCGTGAAAAAACTAAACGCTAAGCATGGAGACAACAGGAGCGTTTTTATCAAATGTGATGTCACTAAAGATCTTGAAGCTGTTTCTAAGAAAATCATCGACACGCACAAACATGTCGATGTTCTTATCAACAACGCTGGTATCCTCGATGACCTGTCACCAAGAAAAACTATCGAAATCAACGTGACCGCTCTAATCGAATGGTCTTTGAAATTCTGGGACCACATGAGAAGAGACAAGGGAGGGAACGGAGGTACCATTATGAACTTAGCATCGATTTACGGGTACAGGGTAGACCCGTATCTTCCTGTTTATCAAGCCTCTAAGTTTGCTGTCATGGGTTTTACCAGGTCCCTTGGGTATCCGTATAATTACAACAGAACTGGTGTCAGGGTAGTGGCTATCAATCCAGGGTTTACTGAGACGGCTTTGACCCATGCTCCGAAAACCGTGGATGATAAGGAGCTCCAGGATGACTTTGTCAAGTTCCTCAAAGAACAGGCTTGGCAGAAAGTAGACGCTGTTGCCAATGCGGCTGTAGAGATATTTGAGAAAACTGAGAGTGGAACCGCTTGGCTCATCGAAGGTTCCAGACCTATTGTGGAAGTGAAATAAAACCGAAGTTTTTGAATTTTGAACCCAAAAAATGTTTAATCGCTTTTTTATACTTCTTGTCTATAAAAGATGCAAATTATGTTACTCCCATATTACTTTTATTTATTTTATTTGTTTACTCATTTTTTCATTATTGCTAAAGCAAGCAATAGGTTCCATGTAAAAATTGACAACAATGAAAAATAATTATTTTATGGAAATGAAAAAAAAATCATGATAAAAATGCGTTTTATTATTATATTACTATACTCACCATCATTATCATCATTAATTAATAATTGGTACATTGATATTATGGAACTGCGCAAAGTAGCCCCTGAATCAATCAATCATGCATGCTAAATATTTGTAAGCGTATCACATAATTATACCTATAATAGGGACGTCTAATTGGTTCTTCATCCCAGCCTATATACGTCCCACTGCAGGGCACAGGCCTCCCCTCAGAATGAGAGGGCTTGGGCAGTAGTTCCCACGCGGGCCCAGTGCGGATTGGGAACTTCACACACACCATTGCATTGCTTCGCAGGTTTGTGCAGGTTTCCTCACGATGTTTTCCTTCACCGTAAAGCTCGTGGTAAATTTCAAATGTAATTCCGCACATGAATTTCGAAAAACTCAGAGGTGCGAGCCGGGGTTTGAACCCACGATCCTCTGCTTGAGAGGCCATAGGTCAAACCACTCGCCCACCACGGCTAATTGGTTACTTTCCGTTTATTTATTTTTATAAAATTGTCCGGACAATATTAAAATTTGCAAGACAGAAAAAGTTCAAAAAAATTAAGAAAACTAGTACAACCGCGCAAAGCCAAGGCGGGTAGCTAGTACTAATAAACCTTTTGAGGCCCAGATCCTTAAAAATGATTGAATTTTTAACGTATCGAATCCCACTGTAACAAATAATTTCCGTTGCTTCCTTCACAAAACGATACTCTCCGACCATCACTTAACGTCGCATGTTGCTAATGTCTGGAACCGTGTAACTTTAAAATTACGACAAAAACCCCTGAGGCACACAAACACGGGATAATAAAAGACGGACTTCCCTCGCAGCCGTTTTAGGGGAAATAGGGGGGAGTGATGCATCGAGCATGTTGGGAATGCATACCTATTAAAAAGCTTTTTCTGTAGCATTAGCAGTTCCGTGACATCAAAATTCAAATTCAAAATTCAAATGAGTTATTCAGTAAATAGGCCGCAATGGGCACTTTTACACGTCATTTTTTAAACTACCAGCGCTTTCGGAAAGACCGTCATTGCCAAGAAGAATGCGCCGCAAGAAACTTGGCAGAAAGTCATTTTTTCATAATAATATAATTACAAATAAAATACTTAAAAACTATATTGTACAATTAAAGAAAAAAATACAAAAAAATAAAAATAATAAAAATACAGGGATGTATGGGGTCCCTTAGTTATAGTACTAAACACTAACTATATCTAAACTATATCTACGTTCAGTGGAAGTGTAGAATGCTTCCACCATCATAAATTTAAAAATCGACATCGTCTGAAAAGCCCGCGCTCGCTCGCGGAAATATAAAATTTTCAAAAAACTAACCTATGCCTTTTTCAGGGCCTCAAACTACGTCTACACCAAATTTGTCTTAATCGGTTGAGCGGTTACTTTCGCGCTTATTAGTAATGAATAGAATAATAGAGAAGCAAGCAAGCGGAGGCCTTATTGTCTAACGTACTCAGAATCACGATCATTTTCACCACTTCTTTCTGTCACACAGCACACATTGTTCATTCTACAAATATTAAAGGGAGAAAGAGATGGTGAATGGAATCGCGAGCGCCAGAGCGACGGGTCAGATAAGTAAATTAATTGCCTATTGCTATTGATTGATTCAACGCCCAGGGTTACTCGCGCCTCCGTAGTGTTACCACTGAATCGCTAGTATACTGTTTCATACTGATTGCTCTGCCAGTTTTTGTGTTCCTTAATTGCTACAATCTGGCTGTCTTCAAATCTAGGCTAAATGGGCATTTATTGGGAAAGCGTGCTCCATGTTATTCCATATTTTCGCTTATTTACCATAGGGCATGGGCATGGGCAGCCTTTGGAGCGAACAGCTCAATCCTGCGCTCAAAAAAAATCTCGCAACACTTGAAGACCAAAGTATTCAACCAGTGTGTCCAGCCGGTTTTCACTTATGGTATGGAGACAACGACCCTGACCGAAAAGTGTGCTGAGAAACTTCGGGTTGCACAGAGGGCAATGGAGAGGCTAATGCTTGGCGTAACTCTGATGCATCGGAAAAAAAGGAGTGGATCAGGCAAAAGACGAAAGTCGTAGATGTGGTGGCGGAAGTTGAGCGCCGGAAGTGGAGATGGGCAGGACACATAGCCAGAATGGATCGCTGCCGCTGGATGCGAAGAATACTGGAGTGGAGACCACGTGCCAACACCCGCGGTAGAGGAAGACCTCCTAAGAGATGGACGGATGACATCCGGCAGCAAGCCGGCATTAACTGGATGAAGGTGGCAGGGGACAGACAGACGTGGAAACGTGAAGAGGAGGCCTACGTTCGAAGACGGACGCAACAAGGGCTGCTATAGATAGATAGATAGATAGATAGATAGGGCATGATTGAGGTCAAACGCGAGCCTATTTCTGCGAAATAACCTAACCTAACCAACAAGAAGTCGGGAAACCCCCGACTTTGTCATTTAAAAGTTCAAAATCTCAAAAACAGCTGAACAGATTTTAATGAAACATATCTTACAACCATCGCTAGAAAACCAGATTACAATTATAAAAAAAAAACCGCATTCAAAACGGTCCACCCGATTAAGAGCTACGGTGTCACATACAGAGACAGACAGACACATAGCGGTCAAACTTATAACACCCCTCTTTTTGCGTCGGGGGTTAAAAAAAAAGAGCGGCTATCGGAGCGGCGTTCTAAATATTCCGTGTTTTCCTTGCTCGACGGGCTTCCTCGCCGTGTGTTTCCTCCCCAAGTCTCAGCACAGTTGATGGGAACTAATGTTCCAAAGCTTTTAGTCGCAACCACTGCCTCCTGCACCTTGAAAATATACACCTAATCGCGGAGACTCATGCTAAATAGTGCCTTAAAGGGTGATGTATGCCGCTAGGCATTTTTAAATTTGACAGATGAGTTAGGATGTTCTTGATGAAGAAAATAGGCCAAGTCAAGAATTTCATACACCCTTCCAATTATTTTGTGCCAAATTTCAGCTTTCTAAAGAAGTCTCAGTTCAAAAGCAGGAACTCAACTTATAGTGAATGAAGTTTCCATGCTGCAGCATAAGTATTTTCATCAGTGGAAATCTTCTAGCTAGTGATAACATGCAGGTGGTAGGACCTTGTGCAAGGTTCGCCCGGATTGCTACCACCATCTTGCTCGCTAATCCTGCCGTGAAGCAGCTAAGCTATTTTTGGCGTGTCCGACACGCTCTTGGCCGGTTTTCTGAATGATTTCGTCAAAGTTGACTTTTCATCATTTAAACGTGGAACAGTCACAAAACCATGACAATCACAGTAACTTACAATATACTTAATTTGCCTTGTCATGATCCTTGATCTCCTGAGCAAGCGTCTCCTGTATTTCAGGATTGACAGCCAGCTCGTACATGAGGAACGTCATGGCAGTAGATATAGTTTCAAAGCCAGCGAAAACGAAGAAAGCAGCTTGGGCGGTTAAATCATTATCTGACCAGACTGAGAAACAATTTAATAGTGTACGTTTTAAAGAGCTGACAGAGAATGTGATTATGTGAGTATTGGCTTTGATGGTCCTATTTCACGCTTGATTCCTATACAATCCGTAGTTCAAACTGTGTGATTTGTGTGATCTAGTTAGTTATTTCAGACAAAGTAGAATATTTATTATTAATTTAAGGACTTTGTATTTGCTTTTGCAGTACGTAAACTGCTTCAACTTTGCCCTCTGGCCCCAACATTGCCTGATTCGATTAAGAGTCGATAACTTAGCACCCTTTAGGTTTTTAAACTTTTATCCACCCGTAATAATAATTCCCGTGTAGATAAAAGTTTAAAACTTATAGGAGTGCTAAGTTATCGACTCTAAATCAAATCAGGCAATGTTGGGGCCAGAGGGCAAAATTGAAGCAGTTTACGGTACTGAAGTGTCTAAACATCCTAGAGAATTTCAAATAACTCAGTCATTAAAATCGACCGAGTTAAGTATGTTCTGGTTTTGCTGTACGATCAAATTATATTATACCTTATTATATTAAACGATATTATAACGGATCACTCACGTCTTAAACCGAGTTGAGTGAGTCTCACGGTAGTTTCATGTTCAAAATGTATTATACCTTATTCAAATTCAAATCATTTATTCAGTAAGAAAGACGGAATGAGCTCTTTTACACTTTTTTTTTTAACTCGGAGCACTTTCGGAAAAGTCATCATTGCCGAGAAGAATGCGCCGCAAGAAACTTACAGAAAGTAATTTTTTCAAAATAAGAAATTACAAATAAAATACTTAAAAAACTACAGTATAAAATTAAAGAAAAAATACATGAAAAAACAATAACAATACAGGAATGTATGGGGTTCCTTAGTTACAAAGAGACTTGAACTAACAACCGCGCGCTATTGCGAGCTCACTATTTCTTAGTATTTATTTATTCCTTTTAATGGCGGCCATAAGGCTTGGGCCAATGTCAGTTAAATTAAAGATAAATATATTCTTCTTATTCACGTTGTACGGTGATTGTAGTTTTTGCAACCACGCGGAGACCACTTGCGCATTAAAAAATGTCAGACACGAGAGCAATATAGAATTTTGTGATCACTGTTCACTGTTAAGGTTAATCGCCGCATAAAACACTATCAAAATTATACTTCAACTAGCCAAAGAAGCAGAAATACCAAAATTAGATATCGTCTACATCCGCCATGTTCGAATGCTACAAATCGAATCCTTCTATTTCTTAGTAGTTTCCAAATGAATCGACGATGTCAAGACGGAGTGTCAAACGGAATGTCAAACGCACACATGACACGCGTCGGCGACGGTTGGTTACGAAACGTGCTGGTGGGTATAGTCTCATACTTTTTGATACAAAGAATATATTTTTGCCTCACATGTTGCTGTTGCGGTCATGGTATACACTATAATGGGTAGAGACCTTAAAAGGAAACAGAGCTGTCAAATACACGTACAAACTTATCTGTAATAGATAAGATTTTCCTCAATTGGCTCTTCAAACTGTCTCTCATTGTTTGCCTCGTCATCGGAACACGGAACAAGGAACAAGTATAAATACTCGGAGCCAGGGACCCTGAAAATACCCGAACGGAAAAACATGACGTTTTCTGAAAACAATCGAAACTTCCCCAGTCCGTCAACGCCGAGATAACAACCAATTGCTAGAGATTTAAGATCTAATTAAACATAGAGGCGGTGCTAACGAAACTATAGATGTAAACTATTTGGCTTTTATCAGCAGCCTGCTGAACTTATCCTGATGTTTGGAGGTTTGTTTGTTTGGATATTTGTTACTGAATTACGCAATAACGGCTGAACGGCTTTTCATGAAACATGGCGTACGGATAAACAAAGATCTGCATTGAGACATGGGATACTTGATATCCCGGTAATGTGTTCCCGTAGGATCATATTTTAAGATTAAACAAGAACAGAGGGCGCTGTCCAAGAAAGGTGACGTACCGTACCTTGGCTCTTATATACCGTAACCTTTTCACGCCAAACTCTAAAATTGCGTGCCCTCAGTCTTCGGCTTCGGGCTTCTAATAGACTCTCGTTCGTAATTCCTTATTTACCTCCCTTAAGACACAATGTACTATTCTCCCTCAACGGTTATAAGTTCTTCGAGCGATATGGCCCGCCCATTGTCACATCAATCACATCATCAATTCTATTCTTTGTGTTGCCTACTACTTAGTAATATTGTTGGGTTTAATTATTTTCTTTGTTTTATATTATTCAAGCTTTAATAGTGATGTATCTACTATTAATTGGATCGTTCAGGATATCACGATTAGTGCGTACCGTGAAAGGGAGTTGGCAACTCCAATAAACGTCTTTTCCCCCTAATGAGAGGGTTATCGGGCGGAAAAAGTTTCATTACAGCCCACTAGGGATTAAAAGCCCGATTGCCATCTGCTGCAACTTGTAAGGGTTGGTTTTCTGATTGTTAATGAACTAGATTGTTAGTTTGTTTCGTTGATTTCTTGTGCGATGAGTTTTAATAGCTGAACTTCAATCAATCACATTAATTGCCTTGTGCAAGGTCCGCCCGGATTGCTACCACCATCTTGCTCACTAATCCTGCCGTGAAACAGTGCTTGCACTGTTGTGTTTCGGTGTGGAGAGTAAGACAGCCGGTGAAATCACTGGCACTTGAGGTATCCCATCTTAGGCCTCTAGGTTGGCAACGCATCTGCAATACCCCTGGTGTTGCAGGTGTTTATGGGCGGTGGTGATCTCTTACCATCAGGAGACCCACTTGCTCGTTTGCCATTAAGTCGAATAAAAAAATAAAAAAATTAGGGAAAGTGCTGTAATTGACGTTTTTCCTACTGTGGACACATTTGAGGAGGGTTGTGTATTTCGAGCGAATGCATTTCTATTTTTTGGTCTTCTCTGCAGCCTATACGGCTGGACGGATTATAACGTATGAGGTATCGTTAGATTTATCATAACTGTGTCGAAGTTAGATAGGGTGTATACTCGAATTATTACGAGTATATACAAGTATTATGGCGTCTACGAAAAAAAACAAGAAGGGAGATTAATACTTTTTTATTTTTTTTAAAAAACATAACCCTCCTTCGGGCACTCGGTTAAAAAGAGGAGGAGTACCGCTAATATAGTTGAAAAACATTCGCTTATCCAACAAACACTTTGAAATACAATCCATTATTGTAGCTTTATCGTAATAAAAAGATTAAGTATGTTATCCAATTATCTATACATATAATAAAGCTGAAGAGGGTCGAAAGTCTGTACATGGAAGATATTCGAAAAAAAGTTGGCTGGGGATACTTAGAATCGATAACAGAACACGTTCCAACAGTTTTTAGAATTTTTGTCTGTTTGTCTGTTTATCTGTTTGTCGTTTATTTGACCGCGCATCACGTGAGAACGGCTGAACGGATTTTTATGCAAACTTTACTAATCTGACGAGAAAATCCCCGGCCAGGTTATAGGCTATAAAAATTCGACCCTTAGGGTATAAAAATTCAACCCTTAAAAGTGGAGGTAGCTACTACATTCGATTCGATTGAGTTAAGTTTCCACCTTCAAGTTTTCAAATACGTGCTATGACTATCAAGTACCCTGATAAACTAACAGATGGCGCTGAAATTAATAACTTTGTGACTCGAGTAAGGAAGGATTTTGTCAAATTAACTCTAAGTTTAAAAGAGGGAGTATGGATATCAACAAATAATTGAATAATTTAATTGATTTAATGATACGACTAAAATTAAACGACAATAAAGTAATTGCCACACATTACAATGCCATCTTTTGAAGAACTGGGTAAACAGTATGTAATGGAGTAAACTAATAAAAAATAGTTTACTTACATAGTTATACTTATTTTTTTAGCATTAGAAATAGGGTAAACAATCTTGACGAGTCTTTTTATTGAAAAACGTTTAAAAAACAGTTACTATTACTTTTATGATACTAAAAGCATGTAAATGATCATTATATCCTTGCTAATTGTTACTATTTGCTGTGACTTATTTTTCAAAAGTTTTTTCAATAAAAAACACATCAAGATCGCTTGCCTTCTTTCTAATGCTAAAAAAAAGAACTATAAGTACTTAATGGTAAAATCAACACACATATCAACACGCGTACGAGTATAATTCTATACATCTATCTTATATCTATACAAAAGTTGGCTGGGGATACTTAGAATCGATAACAGAACACGTTCCAAAAGTTTTTAGAATTTTTGTCTGTTTATTTGACCACGCATCACGTGAAAACGGCTGAACGGATTTTCATGCAAGCTTTACTAATCTGGCGAGAAAATCCCCGGTCAGGTTATATAGACTTTAAAATCCTACCCCTAAAAGAGGGGGGGGGGGCGGTAGCCGCTACTCTTGATTAAGTTAAGTTTGCACCTGAATCTTATGACGCTACTTAGGAAGGAGGTGCAGACTTATTTTCAAGTGTTGTACGACTATCGAGTACCCTGCTACACTAACAGATGGCGCTGATTTAGCCAAATTGACTAAGTTTAAAAGAAGGAGTACGGATATCAAGAAATTTAGGTAATTGATTAAATAATATAACAAATTTAAACGACAATAAATTAATTGACACACATTTCACAGTGCCATCTTAAGGGGAACTATGAAACATCCATATTCATACGTATTGCCTCTTTTAAGCACTTAATAATTGTCACGAAGGTGAGTACTAAAAAAAAAACATTTTTCTCTTTCTTTTGCGAAGTAAATTTCAAATGATTTCGGAATTGGGACTCGCATTTTTTAGGCGTTACCATGCCTTCCCGAAAAAAACGAATCTTTTGCGAAAGTCTCGCAGCGCATTAGGACTACCAGGGGCACGGCACGGTCTCAGGAGTCTGAGGAAGACCGCGATGTGAGACTCAGTGGCGCTCTAGCCATGCAGGCCGCTTCGCTTTCGGCTGAAACGGCAAGCCAGCGCGAGGCTGGGTTGCGATGCAATCCAATCTTTGCGATCACTCGATGTAGGAAAATAGTAAGCGAAAAATAAAAATCTTATTTCTTGAGCAATTTAGATGTGAAACTTATTGATCATGATCAGATTTTTCAGTTGATTGTTTAGCTGTAGTTTGAAAGGATTTTTCGAAAATTCCACGAAACGGCCAATGCAGGACATTAACTTCATTCCTATCGAGTATTGTGTAAATATAAAAATCTACGCAGACGAAGTCGCGGGCAAAAGCTAGTATGGAATATACCTACAGTTCAGTACAGTATATGTGAGGGCGTGGCAGTGTTTCGCGCCCAGTAGAGGCCAAGGCAAACTGGCGTGCCTTCCTCTTCTGAAAGCATTATGGTCTATTTACACGCTTCTGTTTAGCAGCACTCAATTTCAACCATTCAATTTCAAATTTATAGCTTAATAATTTTGGAAGTGATAGGAGATAGGAGTGCAAATTTAAGCTGAGACCTCCACATATACCCTGAAAGCTGGATTTTGCCACAAAATAATTAGTAGCGATTCCGTACCACAGACAGATATTCAAAGAGCACCGACACAGTATCCCAAACTCGCCGTTAGGTCTTGGGCCGTAGTTCCCATGCGGGCCTAGTGCAGATTGGGAACTTCACACACACCATTGAATTGCTTCGCTGGGTTGTGCAGGTTTCCTCACGATGTTTTCCTTCACAGTAAAGCTCTTGGTAAATTTCAAAGGTTTCGCACATGAATTTAGAAAAGCTTAGTGCGAGCCCGGGGCTGGAACCCACGATCCTCTGCTTGAGAGGCGATAGGTCAAACCACTAGGCCAGCACGACACGGAAACAATGACAAATATTTTTAAAAATAAACAAAACATGACTATTACACAATCAGTTGTTATCATAACTTGTGATAGTTGAAAATAATTTGAAAAGAAATAAATAAATACCACGGTATAATTCACAACAATTGACCTAATCCCAAAGTAAGCTTAGTAAAGCTTGTGTTATGGGTACTAAGCAACGGATAAATATAATTTGTATGTTTAAGACCCTCAAAAAGGCACAGGTTAGTTTTTAGAAAACTCCCGATCCCGCGAGCGATAGCGAGTTTTGCAGACGATGTCACAGAATAGCTAATACTACAGAAAAAAAACTTTTTAATATGTATTCTCAACATGCTCGATGTATCACTCCCCCCTATCCCCACTAAAACGGCTGAAGTCCCGTCTTTTATTATCCCGTGTTTGTGCGCCTCGGGGATTTTTGTCATATACAACACGGACTTAAAAAGAAGACTCAAAAGAATTAAGCCTTTTGAATTAGTGTACCTAGTGCTAAAATAGTGACTAGTGAATAAAAATTGTTGCAGTGCACAAAAGAACACATCATTAGCAGTGTCTTCCCCTTAAGAAACTAAGAACTGCCAATGGACATTTCTTAGATTAAATTCTGATTAGATAGTTTAAGTTAAAGATAAATTACTTATTAGTCTAGATTGTATTGTAATAAAGCACTTTATTAAGATTTTTTTTCATGGAACCTTTTGCTAGCTTTAGAAATAAAAAAATGAGTAAACCAATAAAATAATCAAAGTGATACGCAAGTAACATAATTTACATGTTTTATAGGCAATAAGTAAAGCGATTTAACATTTTTGGGATTCAAAATTAAACTGATTTTATTTCACTTCTACGATAGGTCTGGAACCTTCGATGAGCCAAGCGGTTCCACTCTCAGTTTGCTCAAATATCTGTACAGCCGCATTGGCAACAGCGTCTACTTTCTGCCAAATTTGTTCTTTGAGGAACTTCACAAAGTCATCCTGGAGCTCCTTATCATCCATGGTTTTTAGAGCATGGGTCAAAGCCGTCTCAGTAAACCCTGGATTGATAGCCACTACCCTGACACCAGTTCTGTTGTAATTATACGGATACCCAAGGGACCTGGTAAAACCCATGACAGCAAACTTAGAGGCTTGGTAAACAGGAACATACGGTTCTACCCTGTACCCGTAAATCGATGCTAAGTTCATAATGGTACCTCCGTTCCCTCCCTTGTCTCTTCTCATGTGGTCCCAGAATTTCAAAGACCATTCGATTAGAGCGGTCACGTTGATTTCGATAGTTTTTCTTGGTGACAGTTCATCAAGGATACCAGCGTTGTTGATAAGAACATCGACATGTTTGTGCGTGTCGATGATTTTCTTAGACACAGCTTCGAGGTCTTTAGTGACGTCACATTTGATAAAAACGCTCCTGTGTTCTCCATGCTTAGCGTTTAGTTTTTTCACGGCCTCTGTGCCGTGTTTCTCGCTTAAATCGAGTATGATGATGAGTTTCGCTCCTTTCTGGAGGAATTTGTCACCGATTTCATAACCGATTCCCACTGCGCCGCCAGTTATAACGACAACTTTGTTTTTAAGGTCCTTGGCCATGGTGAGTAGTCTTTCACGATTTTCGCTGAACTGAGCGGGTTGATATTGACGCTTATTTATAAGACATTCATTGAGTTGTTATCAGGCGTCACTGTGGTTAATGTGCATCGATTTTTCTAATGAGTCACGTTAAGAGATAAACGTTATCGTTTCCTAATGGTGATTAAATAATTTTGGATACTCAGTTCTTATAAAAATATCTGAGGGTACATGTTTCATGCACGACTACTTAGGTATTGTTTATGTATTGTTTAATGTCATTTGCATGATTTAAAACAAAAAATAACATTTAATCGACTTTAAAAATAGTAAGTTCTGTTTTCGCTTGTATTTTTAATGTACAAACGTCGCCCACGCTAAATTTATGTGACGATGCGGCATCGTAGAAAAGCTAAATTTTTAATTAAATATTATACTAGAAAATTGCTTTGTATTCAAAGCACATTAAATTGTTTGTGTTATATGAAACAACAATAATAGGGTAAACTATACAGTAATTGGCCACGTTACAGTAATTGCCCACTTGATTTTTTTGTATAAAACAACAATCTATCTATCTATACTCTATAATAAAGCTGAAGAGGTCGAAAGTCTGTACATGGAAGATATTCGAAAAAAGTTGGCTGGGGATACTTAGAATCGATAACAGAACACGTTCCAACAGTTTTAGAATTTTTGTCTGTTTGTCTGTTTATCTGTTTATCTGTTTGTCGTTTATTTGACCGCGCATCACGTGAGAACGGCTGAACGGATTTTTATGCAAACTTTACTAATCTGACGAGAAAATCCCCGGCCAGGTTATAGGCTATAAAAATTCGACCCTTAGGGTATAAAATTCAACCCTTAAAAGTGGAGGTAGCTACTACATTCGATTCGATTGAGTTAAGTTTCCACCTTCAAGTTTTCAAATACGTGCTATGACTATCAAGTACCCTGATAAACTAACAGATGGCGCTGAAATTAATAACTTTGTGACTCGAGTAAGGAAGGATTTTGTCAAATTAACTCTAAGTTTAAAAGAGGGAGTACGGATATCAACAAATAATTGAATAATTTAATTGATTTAATGATACGACTAAAATTAAACGACAAATAAAGTAATTGCCACACATTACAATGCCATCTTTTGAAGAACTGGGTAAACAGTATGTAATGGAGTAAACTAATAAAAAAGAGTTTACTCACATAGTATACTTATTTTTTTAGCATTAGAAATAGGGTAACAATCTTGACGAGTCTTTTTATGAAAACGTTTTAAAAACAGTTACTATTACTTTTATGATACTAAAAGCATGTAAATGATCATTATATCCTTGCTAATTGTTACTATTTGCTGTGACTTATTTTTCAAAAGTTTTTTTCAATAAAAAACACATCAAGATCGCTTGCCTTCTTTCTAATGCTAAAAAAAAGAACTATAAGTACTTAATGGTAAAATCAACACACATATCAACACGCGTACGAGTATAATTCTATACATCTATCTTATATCTATACAAAAGTTGGCTGGGGATACTTAGAATCGATAACAGAACACGTTCCAAAAGTTTTTAGAATTTTTGTCTGTTTATCTGTTTGTCTGTTTATTTGACCACGCATCACGTGAAAACGGCTGAACGGATTTTCATGCAAGCTTTACTAATCTGGCGAGAAATCCCCGGTCAGGTTATATATAGACTTTAAAAATCCTACCCCTAAAAGAGGGGGGGGGGGGCGGTAGCCGCTACTCTTGATTAAGTTAAGTTTGCACCTGAATCTTATGACGCTACTTAGGAAGGAGGTGCAGACTTATTTTCAAGTGTTGTACGACTATCGAGTACCCTGCTACACTAACAGATGGCGCTGATTTAGCCAAATTGACTAAGTTTAAAAGAAGGAGTACGGCTATTAAAATTTAGGTAATTGATTAAATAATATAACAAATTTAAACGACAATAAACTAATTGACACACATTTCACAGTGCCATCTTAAGGGGAACTATGAAACATCCATATTCATACGTATTGCCTCTTTTAAGCACTTAATAATTGTCACGAAGGTGAGTACTAAAAAAAAAACATTTTTCTCTTTCTTTTGCGAAGTAAATTTCAAATGATTTCGGAATTGGGACTCGCATTTTTTAGGCGTTACCATGCCTTCCCGAAAAAAACGAATCTTTTGCGAAAAGTCTCGCAGCGCATTAGGACTACCAGGGGCACGGCACGGTCTCAGGAGTCTGAGGAAGACCGCGATGTGAGACTCAGTGGCGCTCTAGCCATGCAGGCCGCTTCGCTTTCGGCTGAAACGGCAAGCCAGCGCGAGGCTGGGTTGCGATGCAATCCAATCTTTGCGATCACTCGATGTAGGAAAATAGTAAGCGAAAATAAAAAATCTTATTTCTTGAGCAATTTAGATGTGAAACTTATTGATCATGATCAGATTTTTCAGTTGATTGTTTAGCTGTAGTTTGAAAGGATTTTTTCGAAAATTCCACGAAACGGCCAATGCAGGACATTAACTTCATCCTATCGAGTATTGCGTAAATATAAAAATCTACGCAGACGAAGTCGCGGGCAAAGCTAGTTTAAAATATAATTTAAGAAAAAGCGACTAGAATAATAATAAGCACGATATTTCTTATGATTTATCTCCACTTTTCTTTGTAAATTTTTGATTAAATTAAAGTGGGCAATTACTGTAACGTGGCCAATTACTGTATGGTTCACCTTACATGCCTCGAAAGTCAATTACTTACTTGCTCATTTAAAAATCGATCATCTTAATGTGTAATGCCTCGTCATAGTGCCTCGTCAATAATATCTTACCCACACCAAATTTAGGTCCTGTGCCGCCACTGGAAGGAAGTGGCATTTAGGACCTATTATAACTTGCACGCAGCAGATGGACGGCTATTTGAAAATAGCATGAGCAGCGCAAACTGGACGCGTCGCGTGCGACGGATTTTGCCTGCACCCGCACCCGCAGGCGTGCGCCCGCTCCGTGCTTCCACCTAGCGTAGGCCCTTACTGACGAGGGTGCGTGCGACGGGTTTTAACAAGGGAAGGCGCTCACTCAACCACAGCATATATAATAGTACTAACGTACAGAATGGCCACGCTCCGCCCCGCACCGATTCGAGTTACCCCACCCCTCAAGCGCAGATTGCAGGAAAACCGCAGGAAAGCAATCGGGTGCGCAACGCGATGTATGTCGGCCGCACGGCACTAAGTTCGGGAGCAATCATTTTGCGAAATGGTAACGGTACCCTACTTACTTCCTTTTTCTAAATAAATAATGATTTCCGAAATTATCGCGATTAATACATGAAATAACTACCTACCTACCGAATAATTCGTTTAAGTTTGTACTCGAATATCTATTGTAATTGAAAATAATAATACTTAATACACAGACAGACACATTTTAATTAGGTTTAAATAAAAAGGTAAGATTAACGATTACATTGATTTGCACTATCTAAGCCATACCTACATATACGCACCTTTAAATGTCAGGTAGCACCTTATTAGGGTTTTGCGATAGTCAGCCCTGTGCATCTTACGCACACATTGACGCTTGTACAGACGTCGTCGTGCTTGTAGATTCAAGAACGCGTATTTTGTACGGCGTGGCTGCCGTGTGACGCAATTCTCGTTCCGTGCGCCAGCGCATGTCTCAGCGAACGCATTTGATGTAGCTTTGCCACCTTTTACTATTAGGCGCTAAAAATATTATCTCGACATTGGTCATGTCATTTGGAATGGTGTGTGTGTCTTGGTGTCAAAATAAATCATTCATTCATTTATCCATTGCCACAACAGCCACTCGAAAAGAGACCGCGGATTGGCAAGCGCAGCGTAGGACGTCCACCAACCATCATAATAGGGCTGATCGAAGGATTAGTATCTCGAAGATTGCCACGAATAATAACCTAACAAACAGAAAGTTGGGAAACCCCCGACTTTGTAACTTCAAAGTTCAATATCTAAAAAACAGCTTAACCGATTTTGATGGAATATGTCTAAGAACCATAGCTGGAAAATTTGCTTTAAAATAAAAAAAAAACCGCATTCAAATCGGTCCACCCGTTTAAGAGCCACAGACAGACAGACACACATAGCGGTCAAACTTATAACACCCCTCTTTTTGCGTCGGGGGTTAATAATCATTATCAGCAATAATCAACAACTGCAGTGACGGTAATCAAAACAAGTGCAGTATGTTAGTACTCTACTTACCTACTTGTTTGTTTATTTGAAAAATTACTCTAAATTTATGCAGATAAATATTATGTATGCAGGCATATTTCACGAAGTTCTGCAAGTTTTGGGTGATGTTGGCGGGTGCTCCTTCCCACTCTATCAGGAAATTCTCCACCACTTTTGATATTAGCGTCTCCAGCTCCAGTTCAGCGATACGGATACCTGCGGAAAAGTAGGTAAGCAGAAGGGTAGCGGCTAACCTTCGGGAGTTTTATATTAATAAGTACCTATAATGCTACTTTTTAACTCCCGACGCAAAAAGAGGGGTGTTATAAGTTTGACACCTATGTGTGTCTGTGTGTCACCGTAGCTCTTAAACGGGTGAACCGATTTGAATGCAATTTTTTTTATTTGAAAGCAGGTTTTCTAGCAATGGTTCTTAGACATGTTTTATCAAAATCGGTTTAGCCGTTTCCAGATCATCAGCACTTTTGTTCGCTTCGGTAGGAATCTTAGACGCGTAATGGGTATTTACTTTACTTTCAATCATATGTGGGGCCTAAAATTTGAAACACCCATGTATGCTATATAACTATGCAAGATTATAGACTTCTCGGCCTGATGCTGCAGCCAGGATATACAGAACATTAGTCGGTACACTCTTGATAAAACCATAGCAGATATATCGTGTTTGGATTCGTTTTGATCAGTATTTGATTCTACATACAATGGAATGGTGGCAACACGACGAGCTGATGCTGCAGCCAGGATATCCAGCACACCAGTATACTCTTGAAAAAATAATAGCAGATATGTCGTGTTTGATTCCTTTTGATCAGTATTTGATTCTTCACACAATGCAACGGTGGCAACACAATGAGCTAATGCTGCAGCCAGGATATCCTAGTACACTAATAATTAAAAAATATTTTTGCAATTTAAAAACATATAGATAATACTTTAAAAATACAACATATCGATACCTTCTACGTATACTGGTACAAGTGACAAATTTCCGATTTTTAGTTTTTTGCAATTTTCTGATCAATATTTATGATTGGTTATTTGAAGTCTTTTTGTATTTTTTATTTCAACTCCAAATTTGTTACTTTTGCGGGTATCCCGTGAAACCATATCGAAAATACAAACTGAGACACGGATGCACAGAAAAACAGAAAAAGAGACCAGCGCTGGGAATCGGAACCCAGGTCCTCAGCAATCCGTGCTGCGAGCTATAACCCCTACACCACCGCTGGACAGGAATTTAGACACGAATTTTTTCCTATATTTTGATCATTCCTTATTTACCTACCACAAAAAATTTGCACGGATATTCCTATTAGTTTTGGAAATAATGACGGATATGAATGCACCTAACACCGTTTTGCTAATCGGTGCAACGTATACTGAGGCAACCGACATGCACCACTATACGCGGCACCGATATTGTCGCGGGGCCGGGGAAGTCGAGTGTAACTGGCAGTTGCCTCAGTGTACGCGCTAGCCGTCGCTGCGTGCGGACCGTTTAAACTGTTCTACGAGCACATAATTTGATAGTAATTATATAAAAAAATCATGTTTTGGTCTGACAATTGCGGTTTTCGTGATCTATTTCGCTATGATTTCTTTGGCAAATGTATGGGATGTCAACATAACATTGGTAGTACAACGGTTTCACCCCAGTACCCGTACGTGATTCAGTTTCCTCGGCTATACCTACATGTACGCGTGCTAGAAATATAACATTGCAGTATTACATTGCATTCTGGTAATTGAGCATCCCCAAAAAGAAGGCGAAGGCATGCATGCTTTAATTAAAATGAGAACAGTAAATTTCAACCTACAGGTTGATAAAAAAAAACCTGTACTATACTGTAACCCATATTAGGGCTACTGATTACTAATACGATATAAGTGGAAAACATCGAAATTAGAAAGTCTTCTTGCGACTCCACTTCCATACAAAACTTTTTTTTCGAATCACAGTATTTTTCTACTTGCATCATATTAGTAATTAGTAGCCCTAATGTGGTTTAAAGTATAGTACATTTTTTTATACACACCTAAGAAATGGTACCTGGCTATGCATATGGCGAAAACGGGTAACCCGTATGAAGTTATAGAAGTTTCCCAAGACTCAGAAACAGACACAAAATTTAAATCTATTGTCAAGAAGACATTAATATATAAGGCGTATTATTAAAATTAATTTGGAAATAATTCCGATCCGCATTGGCGAGTGCTTACTCCAAATAGCGAATTGAGAACTGTTTTAAATATGTAGTTGTGTTAAATACTTGTGATGTATAGATATCACTAAAATATGATTGTAAATCTGTTTACAAAATATACCTTGCTGAGGTTTATTGCCAGACTCTTCTCAACAGAGGTTTTTACGAACCGGTGGTAAATTTTTTGACATTCATAAGTGCTTGTTACAATCTAAATTGAATAAGATATTTTGACTTTAACTAAATATTTCATGTCAAAGCTTGTCTTAAGCTAAGTGCCAATCAGACTCGCGCACGAAGGGTTCCGTACCATCTATACAACATTCATTAGGATTAGCAAAAAAATGGCAAAAAAATTACATTTGTTGTATGGGGGCCCCCTTAAATATTTATTCTGTTCTATTTTTTGTTATATATATTATATCGACTACAGTTATACATAATCTGTGAAAATTTCAACTGTCTTACTATCATGGTTCATGAGATACACCCTGGTGACAGACGGACGGACGGCGAAGTAGTATATAGTAGTAGGGTTTCCGTTTATACCCTTTGGGTACGGAACCCTGAAGAGGCACAAAAAGCTAAACCGTTATGTGGATACAAATGGGTGCGATGCGATATATCGCATGCTTAGTAATAAACGGGCTAACTCAAAATTGTCGAATTAGTATGTACTAAAACGGCTTAATATCTGAGAGCACTATCGGCTCTCTTTCTTAAACCAGCCTAAATCGGGTATTATAAGAGATAGCACGACTTGGTGCGTTTACTTTTAACAAATTGCAAATTTCATTTGGCGCTAAGCAGCTAACTTCAGTCATGTTCCGACTTACTTGCGAGCAAGAAGTTTGGCTTTCGTGAGCCATTTGAAGATAGATCGTATTGCAAGAAGGAAAACATGAGTATTTTGAATAACTTTTAAGCAAAATAAAAGCATATTTGGATTTACTTCTTTTTAGCACAAAATCAACGCAAAATGAAGTGATGTAATTCGAATTGGCTCGTTTTATTAAAAATAAAACCTTGAATACTTGGTGTTGTATTGAGACTTGCATTATATTTTTATTATTTCGCTACATTTTGCTACATTTTGTAATAAAGTGATATATACTGCAATGTTTTTTTAAACCTTAGCAATATTATTAAATATATAAAAACAAATTGGTTTATAAGGAAAAACTGCAAGTAGACATTATATACAACGTTAGGAATTATAAAAAACATAGTAAACAAAATTAAATCCTACCAAATATTCACGGAAACGAGAAGTGCTAATTACTTAAACTTTAAACTCGATTGCCAAAATTCACGATTTTTGAGTTAAGACCGTTATTACTAAGCATGCGATATGTATCACATGAGGAACCTTTCACAATAAAATACGAGTACACATTGAACAGGAATACGAATCCATTGAATGTGCTTCCATTAATATAAAGCACTTAATACAATTACTTTTCTTAATAAAACCATTTATATTTCAAGTGAGGTTTTTTATAAAGGTATATTTCTGTATTTGTTAGCACGTAAAAAATTACTAGCGGTATATTGGTACAAGTGGCATGCTAATGTTAGCGTATATTGATGCAAGTGATAAAAACGTTTATAAATCAATAGATGAAGATATAAGAGCATCTGTTTTATTGTTCATTGCAAGCCATATAAGTATTTCATCTAAAAATTCATATACAATATAAAAATATCGTTAGATCAGTAATCTACGCATTACGCCGTATACTGGAGCAAGTGGTAATTAGCTTAGTATACCGCACAACTACAAGATGTAAAATACGCGTATAGTAGTGTATCTGCAATTTTCTCAAAAACTATAAGAAATTTCAAAATTCCATGAATACAGGTAGAAATCAAATAATTTCTTTAGAACCAATGCAAAATTTTGAAAAGTTATATCATCAAATGAGAAAGTTACAGGTTTTGGAACCTTTGAACAGCTCTCCTGTAAATTTATGATTATGCACTTGTACCAGTATACTTAGGAGGTGTCGTATGTTCATATCGAAAATACAAACTGAAATATAGATGCACAGAAAAACCAGAAAAAGAGACCAGCCTGCCTGTCGCTGCTTAAGTGACTAAATAAGAAACAAACAAGCTGAGATATGTGGTGCATAGGAGAAATTTGTTTCTGTACTCCTGTCCAGTGGTGGTAAAGCGGTATAGCACGCAGCACGGAATGCTGAGGACCTAGGCTGGGTTCAATTCTCAGCGCTAGTCTCTTTTTCTGGTTTTTCTTTGCATCTATATTTCAGTTTGTATTTTCGATACGTCGCTGGAAAGCAGGAATGCTGTAACCCTTAAAATTGGAACTTTACACTAGATACTGAAACCAATAAATTAAAAAATTCGTATCTTCTAAACGGTACAAAGGTTTTTAACCCCCTTTAGAAATAACACTAAAATAAACGCCGCCTTTCAACCAGCAGTCGCGATTTTAATGCTAACTATATTTAAGTGTACCTTTTGCGGGTTACAGCATTTTTGCACATTTTTTTATCCCAGAAGAACGCTGTAACCCAGCAGCCAAACAGTATGGAGACAAGTCAGTGAGGGAAATTTTAAGGTGGTTTAAATTGCTGTACATAAGTCAGAACCCCTTTACGTCATTTCTGGTCAAAAAATATTAGGAATTCAAGATTTTATTGTTTTTTTATCTGCAGTAAGTTAACTTCTGAATAAAAAAAGGGTAACAATGAAATGCTGTCAGTACAAAAACTAATTGTTTGATAGGACATTTAAAATGAAATAAAACGCATTAAACTGAATCAACTTTCTTTATCTAGATAAAGAAACAATTATCTAAGAACGAAAAAAAAACATTAATTTTAAGTTATACTTACACATATTTTTTTACTTTCCTAGTAATCGAAATGAAAAGAGTGTTTAACTCGGGAAAAACACCAATATCTGACTCGAAATATTATCTCGTATGATATTGGTTATTTTCCTCCTTTGTTGAACAGTCTACTAAATTACAGCATTTACGGTCAAGCCATTCGTTTAAAGAAACAGTCTCAATCTCTTGCTCGCAACTGGAGCCAGTGCCCTCCTCTCATCCTCAAGCTAAAGCTGCCCGCTGCCAGCTCAAGGGGAATTGGTGTCCGCTTGGAAGGTTCCAGCTTCATATGCTGAAGGAGCAGGTATATCATCACCTTTACCTCGCACAACGCGAACCGAGATCCTGGAAAAGTTAAAGTAGTTTGTAAAAACATCTATTGCTTTTGTTCTACTATGAAGATCGACCTGCCTGCTGCTGCTTGACGATGGAGTAATTAAAAACAGAATGAGGTTCATTTAGTAATGAAGACAGAAGAAGAAAAAAGATTTTTTATTGCGACAATATCTGAAAATACTTAAGAAACTGGACAGGTCAGATTAAGACCATTGCGACAGACTCGGATTTTATAAATTGGGCCTGCGAATAACAAATAAAGAGCAATAATTCAAGAGTGCCGATGATACCAAAAATAATTAAGGCACATGTGCTGCTATTGTATGATTCAAAAAGCAAGAACTCGAGTATTCCGGTGCTGCAGCATAAGTATTTTTAACCGACTTCAAAAAAAAAGAAGATCCCATAAGCAGCAAATTAGGATCTGGTGAACGGATCTTAAGGAAATCGAGGGAACTCTTGAAATGAAATGAAATGAAATATTTTATTTGTTAATAGTGGTTGAAATCAAGGTCTTAGAGTTATACACCATAAGATCGCCACATTATGCCAACAGACTGGCGTACAAATATTATGAATGGTAATTTGGATATATTTAGCAGTAACTCGTGCATTTGCTATTGAAAATCATCATTTGGTGAAGTGAAACTGATGATGAAGACCACAGTTGACCATCGGAGTTACTACTCAATAACAAGTATTTCACGGGTTTAATTTATTACTTTGACACAGTTGCTAAGCAATTTATGCTCCTCGAAATGCATACGGTAAAACGGGTGGTGATACGAAGCACCAGGACTCCTCAATAATGAACGTCTCCGCATCGGAAAAAGCAATCGTTCGTAAAAGGTGACGAGCAGTTGATATTAAACTATTGTATCTTAAATTATTTACACCAAAAAGCGTGAAAAAAAATTTTTATAACAAAAAATTGAACCGACTACAAAAAACCATGAAAATATTTTTCTACCAGTCTGAAGTCGGTCGGTGCCTCAGCACGAGCCAGCAGGAGTGATTGAAGCCCAATATAAAGTGTGTAATTGAGGTAGATTACTATATGTCCACTCCTGCTGGCTCGTGCTGAGGCACCGACCGACTTCAGACTGGTAGAAAGTTATTTAAATGGTTTTTGTAGTCGGTTCAATTTTTTGTTATAAATTTTTTTTCATCAGTAGAAATCTTCCAGCTAGCTGATAACAAAATAAAGATTTTTATGTGACCAAATTTTAGCTTTTTCTTACCAAGGCAGTTCCTAGGTCCAACCCCGAAAGGCATGTAAGTAAAAGGCTGGATTTTGTGTTTGTTCTCGTCGGAGAACCGTTCAGGGTCAAACTTTAGAGGGTTTGGGAAGTACCTCGGGTCGCGGTGAATCGAAAATATAGGGATGTGTATACTATCGTTTACTTTCACCTGTAAAAGTAATAATTATTTGGTAAATAAATCATTTTTAATGCAGGCTTTTTTTCTGACTGTATTTTTTGTAAACTTTACTTGCATTGTCACCCAAACTACTCGTACATTTGTATACCAAATTTCAAGTCGATGCCATTAACTGTTGAAGAGTTCCGTCCAGTGGATATGATCCTGGCCGGACTATAAGGATGTCACTACCAGATTATTGTATTGTCAATTAAGGCCTTGTGCAGGTGGTAGGACCTTGTGCAAGGTCCGCCCGGATTGCTACCACCATCTTGCTCGCTAATCCTGCCGTGAAACAGCAGTGTTTGCACTGTTGTGTTTCGGCGTGGAGAGTAAGACAGCCCGTGAAATTACTGGCACTTAACCATGACAATCGCAGTAAAATTTATGTCAATCCAAGCGAGTTTAAAATGAACTAAAGATTTGACTTACAATGTAGTCTGCAGGAGCTTTCTCATATGGTTTGCCCAAGTTATACTCCTTGACACACAGTCTCTCAGAAGCTATTGCAGGAGGCCACAGTCGCAACACCTCTGAAAGGCAAATATAAACATGAAAAATACTGAAAATTGCATAGAAATTCTTAATTTAAATAACTCTATAGGACATCACAAATTTGTGTCCAGAATAACGTTAGGTACTTATATTATTAGACGGCGTTGATTTTTTCCCATAGGCGAGTGCCTGTTTATTTTTCCATGTTAGAAAAAAAAATGATTTTTGTTCTGTTTTATTTATTTACTACCTGACACAACCATGTCCAAATAGGTCATGGACCGTATGGAGTTGTAGTCGAATTTTCCATCATTCGCCTTGTCATGATCCTTGATCTCCTGAACGAGCCTCTCCTGTATTTCAGGGTTGACAGCCAGCTCGTACATGAGGAACGTCATGGCAGTAGATATAGTTTCAAAGCCACCGACGAAGAAGAGAGCAGCTTGCGCTGTCAAATCATTATCTGACCAAACTGAGAAACAATTGAATAGTGTAAGTTTAAAAAGCTGAGAGCGAATGTGAGTACTAGCGTTTGCCTGCGGCTTCGCACACGTAAATGTCGTTTAGCTCAAATTTGGGCTCTGCAGAAAATCAGCGTTGCTGCACCCACTGTGTAGCAACACATGCTGAGTGGAGACCCTTTTGACAATTCAAATTTCATGACTCTAAGCCTAGCGGTTGTTGTTTAGAGATTTTATCCCTATCCCGTAGCAATATCGAAAAAAGTAGCCTATGATTTATTCCAGATGTGGAGCTATCTACATACCAAATTTCATCCAAATCCTTTAAGCCGGTTCAGCCTGAAGGGTAACGAACATACTCACTCACAAACTTTCGCATATTTATAATATTAGTAGGATTGGCTTTGATAGACCCATTTCATTATGATTGGTTATTTTGAGTATTTTTATTTATTTATGTAAATAAAAACGATGTTTTTTTTGTTACAATTAGATTACCCAGTTATGATAAAAAAAGTAAAGTTATGATTGGTTTTTTGGAGCCTTTTTGTATTTTTTATTTCAACTCCAAATTAGTTACTTTTACGGTCATCCCGTAAAACCATATCGAAAATACAAACTGAGACAGGATGCACAGAAAAACCAGAAAAGAGAACAGCGCTGGGAATCGAAGCCAGGTCCTCAGCATTCCGTGCTGTGGATCCCATTTCACGCTTGATTGCTATACAATCCGTAGTTCAAACTGTGTGATTTGTGTGATCTGATCTAGTAAGGTACTTCAGACAAAGTGGAATGGTTATTACCAATTGTAGGAGTTTGCACGTGCTTTTACAGTACTGAAGTGTCTAGATATCCTAGAGAATTTAAAAATAACTCAGTCAATTTAAATCGACCCAGTTAAGTATGTTCTGTTTTTGCTGTGCGATCAAATTTTATTATACCTTATTCAAATTCAAATTGAAAACAGTTATTCAGTCCGAGTAAGTAGGCCGCAATGGGCTCTTTTACAAGTCATTTTTTAAACTACCAGCGCTTTCGGAAAAGCCATCATTGCCAAGAAGAATGCGCCGGAAGAAACTTGGCAGAAAGTATTTTATTCAAAATAAATAATTACAAATAATAATAATCTATCTATCTTTCTAATCTAATAGCTTTAAACGAGCAGTTCTTGTATATTATATTTAAATAATATAATCAGTATCTCGGAAACGGCTCCAACGATTTTGATGAAAGAATGATGGGCAAATTGGCCCATATATAACCAATACAAATCTCATGTATACCACGTGAAAGCTAGTTACATAAGCTTCATTTTCTAATACGGGGACAACCTTCAAAAACCGCGGAGAAGAGAGTTACCAGCCTTCAAATATACACACACAGGGCACATACTACACTAGCTGTGCCACTCATGCGTTGCAATGCTATTCCCGGATGTCTGACTCACGCTTGACCGTTTTTCTCCCAGCCTTCACAGTATAGTCGTCATAATAACAATTACAGCAAATAGTGGGATCGATAAGCCTACATTACGTTCTAATTCTATTGGTGATTGGGCTGGGTACCATACATTTTTGCCCGTCATTCTTTGGTATGTGGGTGTTTTCGGGGATGACAAATCAATCTAGCTTAGTCGTATCTCTGGGAAAACGTTTACTATCGAGTTTTAGCTCGAGCAAAGCTCGGTCGCCCAGGTACTATTAAATTAATAATAATATTAACATATTAAAATATATTGTAACGGAGAACTCACGTCTTAAACGTGCTGTGGCCGAGCACTTAATGGACTCGGATTCGACGCATTATACCAGACTTGATAATGTATCTATCTGCACTTGCGAGAAAAAAGTTTTTCATTCTGTTTTTTCATTTTTTCATGCTTTAGGGTTAGTACGAAGCGCACGCGAAACCAAAATTGGTTTGCTGTAGCAACTACTAACAATAATGTCAGCCACAATGCTCCCATACACCCATACCACGAATATTGTGTCGTCTGTGTTCTAGGTGAAGACGTTGATATTTTTTATGAAACACTAGCCACATATACACGAAAAATATTGTTGCAATAAGAATGTACTTAGCAAATTTACTTCTTTCATAGTTCTTAGTATTTAGTTTAAACATTTGTGTGTTGAGTGCAATTGTAATTGTATTGTAGACACTGTAATTGTTTCCATTTATGTTTGTTAATTTTCAATGTGTTGTTTACAATATGATTTTGTACAGAATCAAATAAATAAATACTTCCGCGGAAATTGCGTAAAGCCATTGAGATTAGTTGTCATCCGTTTTTTAACCGGGAAATTGTGGTTGGTAGGTGCCCCCGACTTGAAAAAAGTAGGTATTAAATACGGTTACATATTTGAAAATCGAAAATTAAAATACCTACGGTTAAAATGTCGATGTTCAAAATATCGAAAATTAAAATATCGATTGTATCACAATATCGAAAGTTGTTATACCTATGGTCAAAATGTCTAAGATTGAAATGTCGATTGATTAAAATATCGAATGAGTAAAAATATCGATAGCCAATATATCTAAGTTGTAAATGTCAACATATTTGAATGTCGAAAATTAAAATATCGTACATACAAATCTGCTTTATTTATTGCTCCTTTCTCTTAATAGCATTTATTTTACATAATCTAGTCAATTTTAGTTGTTGTGGTCACAGTTTTAACCTAACCGAACCAAATATTTTTGGTAATTCATGTTCAATAGGTTAGGTTAGGTTAGTATTGCGTCAAGGCGCGAAGCACCTCAACTGAGCGAAATAGTGACCCCGTCACGTGATAGTTTATACATAGGATATTAGATACTCTGTACTTCGATATTTTGGACGTTGATGTTTATATCTTTCGATGTCACTTTTGTAGATGAATATATTTTCGATATATTGGACGTAGATTATCTAACCATTCGACAATACAAACTTTCGTTATTTTAATTTTCGATATTTCGATACAGTCGATATTTAAATTTTAGATATTTTGAACATCGATATTTTACCCGTAGATATTTTAACTTTCGACATTCAAATATGTAACCATTAAATACTCGTGCTTATAATCGGTTGGTGTGAACATCCCAATTATCATCGGCTTTCAGTATTGGTCATGTCGGATCATCACTTAAGTAAGTACTCCTCAACTTTATAGTATGCTTTCTTCAGGAGTGCACTCTTTATGTAGTCTTTAAATGAGTTGTGTGGCTGTTTCTATGCTTCGACGGGAACTTTATTGTAAAACCTCACGCAGTTACCCATGAAAGATTTACTTACTTTCCGAAGACGGAATTAAGGGACGACAAGCTTGTGCCTATTTCGAGTGTTGAAATCATGTACGTCCGACATTTTCTTGAAGTTCTTGATATTCTTCTGTGTATACAATATCACATCATGTATATACTGAGAAGCTACTTAGTTTGATTGTTTTATATCGTTCATTACTTTCCTTTCCTCAATTTTTTTCTTTATTTCACAACATTCAACAACACGGATACAACTTATTATGAACAAATTGAAGGAAAGTTAATAAAGAGTTATTCACCTACGTGTTTCATTGTAGTTATATTTAAAAGCCTATTACCTGTATCAACGTTCCTCTTTCCAACAGTAGATTTTCCCACAGTATCGAAGCCAGCATCTGTGTCATTGGCAGAATTTTCAGCGTAAGTCAGCTGCTGACCTATAACAAACAATAACATGTTTTGCGTTGAATTACTTCTTCGCGTGAAACACAATAATAAAATAAATAATAATTTTAGCATAAAGTAGCGTATTCTATTTTACCAAAATCAGCCAAATAGATACCAGAGATATGCGAGGGTGTGTTTCGACGAACGTGTTTGTCTTGTCATGAACTTGCATGTGACTTACTTTCAGTGGTCGGACTGACGTGAAATTTGTCACGGACGTGTAGTTCGGGGACCTTATGCCGGCTGTACACACTCGCTCTCGCCTCTCGCCGAGAGTCTTGGGCGAGAAGCTCTCGACGAAGCACACATGTACACACTCGTGCACGTCAATTTGAACAGAGATATCGGCCACGATGGACCTGGAAACTGCTGCGTCTTTACACAATACAGTAAGCGGGCAAACTAAATAACGAGTGTGTACATGCTTGGTCTCGTTTACCTCGCGATAGCGACGATACCCTTTGACTCGGCCAAAAAACCGACACGTGCGGCCGAGCGAACGAGGCGAGAACCGAGCGGCGAGACAAGGCGAGGCATCATGTACAACACTCGTTCTCGGTCAGACTCGTGGTGTCTCGGCGAGTGTGTACAGCCGACCTTACAATAATCTAGTAATGAAACTCTGGTGGTTCAGCTAGGTTCGTCTCCGCAAGAGAAAACTCCTTAATGGTATAAACATGGCATCGGCTTGAAACAGTACCAATACTAACTAAAAGTACAGTCAGCAAAAAAAGTTTAAGTAAATATGAAAATTTTATCAAAAACTTGTGTGGTGATTTCGCTAAAACAGATAGGTCCTTACTGTTTTTTTTTATAAAATGTTCAACAGTAGGTAATAATGTTTCTTGAAGTTAAATAAAAAAATACTCAACGCGTTGTTACACATGTAATTCATAACCAATCAACCAACCAACATTTAAAAGTGGAATTGTTAAAAGCAATTAAATACGTATTTTTTAATTGTTTTTAAAGTAAAATAAAAAAACAATACTTAAAACTAAAAAAGTCAAAGTCAAAGTACAATTATATAATGAAAAAAATACAAAAAATCAAATACACTAACTTTTTTCTCTGCGAAAGTGAGAGAGAGCTCTCATACTTTTCTAAATCATTCTGTTTGCCCCTTTAAAGTTGGAATTTAAAAAAAGGCGAATATACTATTTTTTCTTTCTTAAAATTATCCTAAATACGTTTTTGGAATGCACCAACTTCATAAACGATCAAAGTTACAACCTTTAAAAATTGAAAATGTTGAATATATGATTTATAAAATAGATACATGAAATTTAGGACGTACTTAATACAAAATTAGTGTTTCGTACTCAGTTATTGCTGGGTAATATAATGCATTAACTTCCGGTTTTCATACATTATTCATGATTTCGTATTTCAAAAATGTATAGAAACCACATTATTTTTCAGACTTATTTCAACAAAAGAGTAAATGCACTATATTGCCCAGCATTAACTGAGCATGAAACACTATTTTTTTATTACGTCCTAATTTTCACCTTGTATACAAACACGAAATTCCCAAAAAAACACTTAGTACTTTTTTTACGTATCGTTACTTTTTAAATACAACTTAAATTTATTTTTTTATATTAGTTAAATTACGATAATACCTTTCTTTGTCTCCATTAGTAAGTGGATTATGTCGGGTCGAACAATGTTATGCGCCTTACGCTCGTTCATGGTGTTCAAAACTAGTTGCTTAAAGAAGTCTCTTACATCTTCTGGGAAGAGGGCCACCTTGAACATCTAACAAAAAAGAAAATAACAGCACTTACTCGTAAGTATCAAACTTATGCTACCATTTTGTTGACATCACTATATCTCTATATTTAAAAAACCGACTCCAAAAAATAAAAAAAATAACAAAAAATGGAACCGACTACAAAAACCTTACAAAATATTTTTCTAGGTACGTACTAGCTCGAAGTCGGTGCCTCAGGACGAGCCAGCAGGAGTGGGACAATAGTCGTCTACCTCTTTTACATACTATGGGTTTCATTCAATCCCTCCTGCTGGGTCGTGCTGAGTCACCGACTTCGAGCTAGTACGTACTTACCTAGAAAAATATTTTGTAAGGGTTTTGTAGTCGGTTCCATTTTTTGTTAATTTTTTTATTTTTTGGAGTCGGTTATACTTTTTTGTTAAAATTTTCTTTATTTTTCACTTTTTAGTGATTTGTAGCCAAAGTACGTTTCACAACGATTCTATTAAGCCCAAACACGACTTAGTTGCTTTGTTTTATAACAGAGTTCCGTTGCCTACCTTCTGACTTCAGCATCATATCAGTTCGAAAGAATCATTAACTTAAAGCTTCTTTTTAGTCGCTTATCTAGGTATATTAATCATGATCGTTTATAGACGAGCGAGCATTACTTAGCTTTGATGAGTTCCATTGGTCATCACGGTCTTCTTCATCAGGTCCAGGTTACCAAATGATACTTTCTGAATGTAAATGCTCATTTTAATGCTAAAAATGCCAAAATCGCCATAGATGTGCCTATAAAATTTGAGGTTTGCCCTCGATTTTCCCAGGATCCCATCATCAGATCTTGACTTGGTGACAATGGGACCACCTCAAAAGAATACCTTTTCGATTAAAAAAATAATTTTGAAAATCGGTTTACAATTGACTACTCAGTCAATCGACGAACATACATAAAAAAAAAATACAAACATCGGAACATAGAACCTCCTCCTTTTTTGAAGTCGGTTAAAAAGATAATCTTTAAATTACATATTAGGACGAAATGCAGTTATTGATTTTAGTCAAATCAGCGTAGCTGTGTAGATATTGTGACCAACATCACACAAGCACAAAACGAAGTAAGAGTAATTTCAGTGTGTGCAATGCACACGGACGTGATGTTGGTCACAATATGTGCATATGTGCATTTTTGTTGTATATGTAGTGTGAGTTGACATACGGATCTGAAACGTGGTCGCTAACGATGGGCCTCATGGTCATGAGGAAGCTCAAAGTCACTCAAAGGGCTATTGAGAGGGCTATGCTCGGGGTTTCTCTGCGGGATAGAATCAGAAATGATGATATCCGCAGTAGAACTAAGGTTACCGACATAGCCCGAAGAATTGCGAAACTGAAGTGGCAATGGGCGGGGCACATTGCTCGCAGGACTGATGGCCGATGGGGTCAAAAGGTTCTCGAATGGCGTCCGCGGACCGGGAGACGAGCTGTCGGTAGGCCTCCAACAAGATGGAGCGACGACCTGGTTAAGATTGCGGTGGATGCGAAAAGCACAAGACCGGTCTGAGTGGAGAGCCTTGGGGGAGGCCTATGTCCAGCAGTGGACGTCAAAGTCAAAGTCAACGACCTAGCTAGACCATATTTTTTAACGTTTGGTCGAACACCATGAATGGAGAAACCGGGGAATACTTTTGCCCCGCAATGTGATACTTTTCACTAGGCCTTCTGTCATCATGACTTAGAAAAAAAAAATAGAGTAAAAAGTTCAAACCTTCATAAGACGAGGCACAGAACCATATCCCAAAACGGTAAGAAGTGCCTTAAAACCAAAGTTTGTAGCCTTATCGCCCATCCTGTAGAAGTGATTGTTACGGCCGGATTGAGAGTCAACCTTCAGACCAAAAGCGCACGTTGCTATAACATCATTAGCGTAGCGAGCCGCAATGTCTTTTGCATCAATCTCCATGGATGTTTCTGGAAAAGATAAGATAATTTTTAAAATACATATTAATCCGTTAATCCATAGTTCGTCATCTTCATCATCGTGAGCATCATCATCGTGAGCTGATGTTTGATGATTCATTGTATTGGAAATTACCATCATTAAGCCTAGAGTAATCTAGTAGCCTTTCCGTGAAACGCGAGTGATCGCGTGGGGAGCATTTTGCCGCCCATACTTAATACGGTTTTTTTTTAAAGGAGTTATATTAATGTACTATATTCATTAAAACATTGCTTAGATACAAATCAAATCATGTATTTCAATGGAATGGAAATCAAAATTACATGTCAAATGTCAGACTTGTCAGTCATGGCCAAAGAGGTATATAACAGGCCTCTGCCCTAAAATCCTGAAGAGTCCTGCTAGTTCCCCGTCCCTATTGACGTCTGCAGCATCGGGTCGACGTGTCGCTTGCAGGTCTCGCCAGTTTCTACCAAGTAGTGAACCGGCCCCAGTACGTACCAAATTCCGGTGATGAGAGACCTCGTATTCCGGTGATGAGAGACGTTCTGCGTGTAATGCGTTACGGCGCTTCTGAATCGAACGTGTAGTGAGGTCCTCACCTCCCTTCCAAACATAAGTTCATACGAGCTTTTGCCAGTACTGGTGCTGGGTGTCCTTCTCAAGCGCTCCTTGATTCTCACCAGCTTATCCTGTAGAGTGCCAGGGTCAGCGCTCACGGCCTGCACCGCCCTTTTGACAATTTGTACGGCTCGCTCCGCTTGCCCATTCGTAGCTGGATGGTAAGGAGCAGACGTTTTGTGCACTATGCCATTATTTTTAAGAAACGTTTCGAACTCTGTTGTTACAAGCTGTCTTCCGTTATCTGAAACTATTCCATCCAGGTATCCAAAGGTTACGAATTATTCTTTAAATTTTGAAATGCACCATGAACTCGTTGTAATCTTAGTGGGAATGACCTCTATCCATTTTGAAAAAGCGTCCACCACGATGAATAAGGAATGACCAAGAATAGGACCAGCGAAATCAACGTGAAGTCGCTGACAAGGGGCTACCGGGGTCTCCCAGGGGTGGTGTGGTGCTCGTGCGGGCTGGTTTTGGCTCCGTCTACACTCTCGGCATGTTCTGACTAGATCCTCGATATCTTTATCAAAGTTTCTCCAGTACACAAATCCTTGTGCTAGGAGCTTCATTTTTACAACACCGGCCTCTGAGACCCATAGTGAGTCAAATTGATTCGCCGACGTATAAGCTGGCCCGTCATTTGTCGTCTGTGCTGTTACGGTTTACGGGGAAGTCGACGAGTTTTATTAGGGATTCGAAACACTTCGTTGCCTTGTTAAGTGATGTCCATATGCGCGAGGATGAACTGATGGTGAGCTTTGATGTTACATCTCTTTTCACCAATGTGCCGGTAGACGAGACTTTAAGAATTATATCTGACCTGTGGTGTGTCCCTGATTTACCTACCGTGTACATGGAGGGAATTGAGTTGTGTTTGAAGAGCGGTTATTTGATTTGGCGCGGGGATTACTATTTGCCACTCCGGCCAGGGGTTCACCGATTGCTCCGGTCACCGCAAATATCTTTATGGAGTGGTTGGAGGAAAAAGCTTTAAACAGCGGTCCTGTAGCACCCAGATATTGGTGGCGGTACGTGGATGATGTTTTTGCGATTGTGTCCAGAGATAGTGTGTCACAGTTTGCTGACTACCTTAACACTTTGCACGATAAGGTTAAGTTCACGGTGGAGAGGGAGAATGATGGACAGTTGCCATTTCTGGATGTTTTGGTCATGCGGAGGCCCTGTGGTAGATTGGAAACCACAGTTTATCGTAAGCCAACTCATACGGATC
Source organism: Choristoneura fumiferana (assembly GCF_025370935.1). Classification (NCBI taxonomy): domain Eukaryota; kingdom Metazoa; phylum Arthropoda; class Insecta; order Lepidoptera; family Tortricidae; genus Choristoneura; species Choristoneura fumiferana. The sequence goes on along the minus strand of NC_133477.1, from coordinate 21,338,293 downwards.
GTTACTTGAGGGCGGATTCACACCACCATCCTTGTCATTTATCTTCTGTGCCTAGAACATTGATTAATCGAGCCTTGACGATTTGTGATCCGAGATTTGTGGATCGTGAACTGGGTCATGTGAGACAAGTTTTGGAAAGCAATGGGTACAACTGGAGGCAGTGCAACCGTGTGGCGAACGTGTCGGCTCGTCAAAGACCAGTGGGAGCTGAGAGGCTTCCGGTATATTTACCGTTCATTAAGGGGATAACGGATAAAATCGGGCACTTGTTACGCCGAAGATATAGCATCAAGTCGATTTTCCGTCCTCATATGCAGCTTAGACAATTGGTGCGATCGCCGGAGGATAAGGAGCCCCTGAGTGGCCCCGGAGTATACATGATTCCGTGTTCGTGTGGCAAGAGCTATATCGATGAGACTGGGCGTAACGTGTCTACTAGGGTATCGAAGCACATACGCAGTATGAGGAAACAGGACGACAGGGGCTCTGCTGTGGCCGAGCATTCAATGGATTCGGATTTGACGCATTACATCAGGTTTGATAAGGTATCTGTACTTGCGAGGGAAAAGTTTTTCATTCCGCGGAAAGTGCGTGAAGCCATTGAGATTGGTCGACATCCGAATTTTAACCGGGATTGCGGTTGGTCAGTACCCCCGAGTTGGAAAACAGTATTAAATACTCGTGCTGCGTCATCGGTTGGTGTGAAAGTGCCTTTACGGAGTGATGTTGTTAGTGTTGTGTGCTACCCTACATTAGACATTGATAATAAAAATGACGATAAAAATGCGGGTAGTTGTGCGCCGGTGTTAGTTTCGTCGGACAGTCGTGCGAGCAGAGCGGTGGCGCGTAGTGTGCGTGTTGCGGCAGCCGCCGGTTCGCGTGCTCCTGAGAGGAAGGGCTAGGAAATAGCCCGAAACATGTCGAGCTAAACTCGGTTTAAGACGTGAGTTATCCGTTATAATAACATTTAATATGAGTGAGTCTCACGGTAGTTTCATGTTCAAAAATTTTCGATCTTGATTATACATAGAAGACTCACTTCCTGATTCATGAAGTCTTGTTGTCAGTGAGCTAATCATCTGGTCTCCTACTTCCGCCATAAAAGGCAGCATGTGCTTCATCTTGGAGCTCGTAAAAACCGGACTCAATGTGAATCGCATGTCCTTCCATTCCTTTCCTGAAATGGAATTAATCATGTTTTAAAATGTTTGCTAATATTGTTAGTGCAGAGTACCAGTGTGAAAAAGTGTCTATACAAAATGATCAAGAATAAACGCGAGTAGTTTAGAAAAACAAAGTGGCTGAGCGACCGCGATTGTCCACGCTTTACTCGTGATGACGTAGTCCAACATAGCCTAACTAAACATCGAGGTATTCAAGCAACTATTATTCTCGTGTGTCCTTGTTGTGCTCGGTTTTAGAATAAGAGGGATTTTATTGCCAAGTACGAAATCCAGACTCCAGCTGTGCAGCGTCCAACCACACCATAATTACGGTAGATCTACCGTATTTTTTCATTATCTACCACCTACCGTAGATATATCATTACGGTGCCACATTCTATCGTTATTTTGTCCGTGTCTTTATTTCTATAATAGCAACACTTGATTTAGTCAAATATTACAATTTTAATACGGCATTACTGCTAAATGGGCGTGAGGTTAAAGTACAATCCACAATAGTCGACCCGGAATGCATGACAAAAATTGCTCGACCTGACAATTCAAACCTTCCAGTCATCGGTCGTTCACTCGTCTTTTTTTTTTTTTTTTTATGGTATAGGGGCAAACGAGCTGGTGGATCGCCTGATGGTAAGCGATTACCGTCGCCCATGGACACCTGCAACGCCAGAAGAGTCACAAGTGCGTTGCCGGCCTTTAAGGTAGGAGTACGCTCTTTTCTTGAAAACTTGAAGGTCATATCGGTCCGGGAATACCGCAGGCGATAGTTCATTCCAGAGTTTTGCTGTGCGAGGCAGGAAATTTCTGGAAAAACGCACAGTAGAGGACCGCCAACCGTCTAAATGGTAAGGATGGAAGTGTTGTCGCGTAGGTCGGTGGCGAAAGGATGCGGCAGGGATCAACCCGAATAACTCCTCGGAGCACTCCCCGTTGTACATGCGATAGAGGATGCACAGTGAAGCTACATCTCTACGCAGCGTCAAAGAGTCAAGTCGATCAGAAACTCGTTGGCAGCCGACTATTCGAGTCGCTCTCCGTTGTATGCGGTCCAGAGGGAGAAGCTGGTACTGGGGAGCCCCTGCCCACAGATGAGAGCAGTATTCCATATGTGGGCGAACCTGCGCCTTATAAAGCTGGAGGCGGTGGGCCGAAGTGAAATACTGTCTCGATCTGTTGAGCACGCCGAGCTTCTTTGAGGCTAATTTAGCCTTACCCTCTAAATGGCCGCGGAACTGGACTTCACTCGAGATGTCAATACCAAGGATTCCGATACTGGCTGTGGTAGCTAGGGAAGTGCTTTCGAAAAGAGGTGATGCGACAAACGCAGACTTTTTTGTGGTAAACGCGCAAACCTGTGTCTTTGTGGGGTTAAAACGGACTAAATTAAGTCGACCCCATTCTGAAACTTCTTTAAGGGAAGTCTCAATTCGTCGTTCATTCCAGGTTGTCAACGGGGTCGTACACTAACCGCACCTGGGAATAGGTGTTTTTTTTGTCTACCGTAATATTTTACCATCTACCGTCATTTTAGACCTGCTAATCCTGCCGTGAAGCAGCAGTGCTTGCACTGTTGTGTTTCGGCGTGGAGAGTAAGACAGCCAGTGAAATTACTGGCACGTGAGGTATCCCATCTTAGGCCTCTAGGTTGGCAACGCGTCTGCAACCCTTGGTGTTGCAGATGTTTATGGGCGGTGGTGATCTCTTACCATCAGGAGACCCACTTGCTCGTTTTCCATCCAGTCGAATAAAAAAAGTCAGATGGAAACAATCATACTATATATAACCCCAAGGAAGTCGACATGAAAATTCACAACCGATCCTCAGCTGATGACTACGATCAGGAGCGTAGTGACAGGATCGAGTCTTGATTTTAGTAAGTTACACATCTGTAAGCAGTTTCTTTATGATTTTATTTACAGCTTTGTTAAGTAAGTACAATTTTTAGTTTAATATGAAAATGTTTTAGGATTAAATTAATATTTGTTTAATTTCAATTAGACTTAATAAGTTGCTGTTTTGAATAAATAGTGTCACCCTCTACCGGGTGCTCAGAGTGAAAAGGCCATTCGAGAGCTAAGGCTTGTTCGGGAGATATTGTCAAGCGAGCGGGACAATTCATTCTGAGCAGCCGAAGCAGGCGGACGTCGGTCATTTTAGAACCCAGGCTTCTGCCATAAATGATTTGTACAAAATTTGTGTACTTTTATAAATTTATTTTGATCTCGTCAATATATAACAGTAAAATTTAGCTTGTTTCCATTTCTACTCCTACACATCATTGAAGTTCTAGGCGACAACAGGTCTAGCTTCTAAAGTCATGCTGTGTTTTATTTTCTTAAAGTTTAAGTTGTGATTGTAGAAGTCCAGAACATGACTCAATTTAATAACGAACTTTAATTATAACATTACCTCTTAATGAAAACAAATTCCTTCCAAAAATCGGATCCACTTCTTCACTGACAAAACCTTGGTGATTCAAAAAGTATTCAAAATCTTTGACAGTGATCTTCTTTATAAGTGCCAGGTCTTTAACGTAGATGATTGGTTTTAATAATAAGTATTGGCCGACGAACCTGTTGATAAAATCTTGAATGGCGTGAAAAATTGCTTTTAAAATTAATAAAATAGATTGGACGTAGCAAATAATATACTTAGATATTAATATTTAGTTAGGTACACTAATGTGTTAGGCCCCTTCAGAACTGGTCAATACCATTGTGTGGTTCTTAAGATTCACTTCTCAAAAATGTTCGTATTATCTGGACGGGCCAGGCATCAGATGATTGCGCGTGAGAATTTAAATAAATTTTTGTAGCATTTCATTGTTTGGGCTTGTAACACTCCCCTCCTTAATCTAAGTAACCTTAACTTAACCTAAACCTAACTTAAACTAAACCTACTTAACCTAATTTAAAGTATAACTTAACCAAAAGAGCAAATATAAAACTTATTAACGAGAATCAATTAATAAGTAGGCACCTTACCTATCTTACTTACTTCACTAACTAAACTACCTATTGTTACTTGAAATCAGAACAAGATATGGAAAATACAACGGACAAGTGAAATATAAATTTGGCCATGTGATCGTCTAGTGTCCTACGAGTACGTTGTGAATAGTAAACCAACCTCGTTTAGTAGAAATAGTCTATCAATAAAAACTATCTAACCCTGTCAAATAAAGATCAATCTCATTAAACGTAAATGGAAAAGAATAACTATAAAATTGAAATAGAAATGATGCATAAAATTAAACATCTGTTAAAATGGTAAACAAAAGGTAAGATGAAAATAAGCAATTATGTTTAGTGTCAAGGCTAGGTACCCTCCTTCGCCCTGGAGTTTTCTCCCTGGCTATTTACCAGTACCTGTGTCTCTCGTTCCATAGACCCTAAGAGACTCCAACACAAGACAGTAGAATTTACTTGTCAATTAATAGTCAGTAAGTTACGTCATCTTCTATCTATATATATATAAAAGAAGAAACTGACTGACTGACTGACTGACTGACTGACTTATAGATCAACGCACAGCCCAAACCGCCGGGGCTAAAAACTTGAAATTTGGAATGTATATTCCTTAATAGATGTAGACGCGCACTAAGAAAGTAACTCCTTGGCCTCCTTCAGTCCATCTATCCGTCCGTCCATCAGTCCGTCCATCCGTCCTTCCGTCCATCCGTCCGTCCGTCCATCCGTCCGTCCGTCCGTCCGTCCATCCATCCATCCATCCATCCATCCATCCATCCATCCATCCATCCATCCATCCATCCATCCATCCATCCATCCATCCATCCATCCATCCATCCATCCATCCATCCATCCATCCATCCATCCATCCATCCATCCATCCATCCATCCATCCATATCATCCATCCATCCATCCATCCATCCATCCATCCGTCCATTCCGTCCATCCGTCCGTCCGTCCATCAGTCCGTCCGTCCGTCCTTCCGTCCATCCGTCCATCAGTCCGTCCGTCCGTCCGTCCATCCCATCCATCCCTCCATCCATCCATCCATCCATCTCCATCCATCCATCCATCCATCCATCCATCCATCCATCCATCCATCCATCCATCCATCCATCCATCCGTCCGTCCGTCCATCCGTCCGTCCATCCGTCCATCCGTCCGTCCGTCCATCAGTCCGTCCGTCCATCCGTCCATCCATCCGTCCTTCCATCCGTCCATCTATCCATCCATCCATCCATCCATCCATCCATCCATCCATCCGTCCATCCGTCCATCCATCCATCCATCCATCCATCCATCCATCCATCCATCCGTCCATCCGTCCATCCATCCGTCCATCCATCCATCCATCCATCCATCCATCCATCCATCCATCCATCCATCCATCTATCCGTCCGTCCGTCCATCCGTCCTTCCGTCCATCCGTCCGTCCGTCCATCAGTCCGTCCGTCCGTCCGTCCGTCCGTCCTTCCGTCCATCCATCCGTCCGTCCATCAGTCCGTCCGTCCATCAGTCCGTCCGTCCGTCCGTCCATCCATCCGTCCATCCATCCGTCCTTCCATCCGTCCATCCATCCGTCCATCCATCCATCCATCCATCCATCCGTCCGTCCGTCCATCAGTCCGTCCGTCCTTCCGTCCGTCCATCCATCCGTCCTTCCATCCGTCCATCCATCTCTCCATCCATCCATCCATCCATCCATCACCACCACCATTTTACACTGACGCGTTTCGAACTCAACCAGAGCTCATCTTCAGAGCAACACAACCGTTCAGCATGCTACGGTGTGAAATTTGGCATAGATGGACCTACAGTAATGCAGAGGTGCACTAGGGCAAAGATTAGAGAAATAGAAAGAATAGGAAAATATCTCAACTTTGTTTGTTTCTTTGTTTGTTGGGGGTCATCTCTGTAACTATTGAACTGATTTAAATAATTATTTTATCAATAGAAAGATACACTATCCCAGATTGACATTCGGCTACTAACATTAAAAAAAATTACAAACTTTCCGCACAATAAAAATGAGTTTCAATTTTAAGGCAGATTTCCAAAATTATTTCAATACTAGAAAGCTACAATGTGTCTCTAATCGACAATTAAGAATATTAAAATAGATCTTAACAGTAATTCATGTCCCGCGGGAACTTTACAATTTCTCGGGACATAATCCTATATCGTGTATGTAGTCGCGGGCAAAAGAAACGCGTAGTATGTACTTTAGCGTTTTCTAAAATTCCAACCCTGAATCAGCGAAGCAGGGTTTCAAAGTTGGTAAGAATCATAATTAATTACGTATGTAGGTCGATTTTTGTATTACAAAATTTGCAGCATCTGTCTAAAAAAAAAACTGTCTGTATTTGTATTTCCATATAATCCTCCGAAAAATTAATCAAAACACGAAAAAAGGATCGCAGAAAGTAAATGTACATATGTTACTCCAAATTTAACGCGAGCGAAGCCGCGAGCAAAAGCTAGTTTATTATATAAGTGTCAGAAGTAGTTATTCTTCCCATGATTTGGTAAATATAACTGTGGATCGCTTTTGGTCGTATCCTGTAATTCTTAGTAAAATTTGATAAGTATTCATTTGCATATGTATTTAAACTCAGCAAATGACAGATTTAAAAATGTAATTTAAATGTAATAACAAAAAACAATTGTTTCAATAGAAATGATAAAACATGACCCTCCTTTTTAATAAAAGTCGGGCAGTTTAACGGATTTCCTATCAAGTAAACAAAATTGAACCTAAAGTCTTAATCAAAACACTATCAAATACAAAGTTAAATTCCAAACCCCAATAAAAACAAATTAACCTAATCAAATCAAAACCTAAAAATCTAGCCAATCTGCGCTAAGGGAGCGAGGTGGCCAACCTCTGTCTAGCTAATACACCTAATCCTAGGCCACCCTAAGAACCTCATTCGCGACTGAAGTCAGGGATGCTCCTGAGGTAGGACAGAGAGATACGTTTGGAATATATAAATATGTAGATAGGACCAGCACCACCGATCTTACATCGCCGACGACAGTGACGCTGTGTTCGAACGTTAGTTCATACGTTTCCGTATTGCATAATAGTATCGGTCTATCGCCGCGTTACTGTCGCTGCGTTAGTGACGCCAGAGCCGCTCTACTCGGAAGTCTACCTTTAAGTAATGTGATATAATTTGCTTATTATATGCATATGTAAATAATATATTACATACTACAAGTTACTTCTATTATATTGATATCCACGTCTCATCATTTGTTTGACGATAATGTATCGCAATAGCTTGCGTGAAATATGAATATTAAGGGCCTGTTTCACCACTTGTCAACTAACTTTAAGTGTCAGATAAAAGTAATGCTGTCTTTGTTTATTCGGACAAAACAAACAGAAGCGGCATCACTGATATCCGTACATAAAGTTAACCGGCAAGTGGTGAAACAGGGACTAATTGTTTAATATGAAAAACATGTTCCGCTGGTCACATAAAATTATGTTGAACAGTATACTACTTCTACTGTTACAGCTACATATACCAATTTTTCTACCACTTGAAACCATAATCGTTTCTTCAAGTTCTCAGTGTAGGATTGTTTATAAACACGTAAAATGCGTTAATTTATTATGTCCTAGTAAACTAGACTTTTCTCGCGACTTTGTCCGAGCTGAGATAAAAATAAATGACAAAAGTAACAAAAATACATTATAATATTTGTGAATCTGACCGATGTGAAGGTTTGAATCGGTACAGGCTTCAATCCTGATCAAAATTACCAAATGCTGATTTTTCGACAGTGTCTAAATAAATCTTTAATAAAAATTAACGACACTGAGCAATATAATTATAATTTAAACGTAGGTATACTTACTGCTAAAAAAACATGTTTATTTTTATTATTTTTAAATATACTGACGTAAAAGTTTAATGTAGGTGCCATGAAGAGATACACGCTTTTGCTGCTGCTTAAAAAAATTGTATCAAAGATTTTTTTCATCCATAACGCTACAATGAGCAGCGTATAGACAGGGTTCTGACATAGTCGCAGTAGGATAGAAAGTAGAAGCTTACTTGTCTTCCAAAAATGTCGTGTACACGTCATTGGCGGAATCGATAAGGTGTTGGATGCGGATCACTACCTTCCCCGCAGTGCCCACCAGTGGGATGGGTCTGAAGTGTCGGACCCCAGCCTCACTGAATCGGGAGTATATTTGCCTTGTGTACAGCACAAGCGCCGTTAGAAGAGCTCCAATACAAACGAAGAATATCATTACCTGAAATTTCAAGGTTTTTTTAGGGGAATAAACTTGCTTTTGTCCACAATAGATGGGAATAGGTGGTAGATTTGTTTTTGGCATTCATAAGTGCTTGTTATAGCCTAAATTGAATAAATATATTTTGACTTTGAGTAGGTATTAAAGCCGGGGTAAGAAAAAATATTAAAAATAAAATAATATTGGACCGGTATTTTTTTCTTTTGTCAATCAAATCAAAAGTGATAAAGATAAAGCGCGTCATACATAACGTTCATATATTATACCTATAGAAGTAATACGCTCGAAGAATTTGCATACTTAACTCTCATAAGAGCAGCCGGGTAAAAAATCAAACCGACAACTACTTAAACTTACCTTGATAATAATTTTCTTTACTAATTTGTAGTCGGTGCCCAATATCCATACTATTCCATACTTTTATATAACATTATAAATGCGAAAGTAACTCTGTCTGTCTGTCTGTCTATCTGTTACGCTTTCACGCCTAAACCGCTGAACTGATTTTGATGAAATTTGGTACAGAAATAGAATAGACTTTGGGAAAGAACATAGGCTACTTTTTATTGTGAAAAAGAGGCTTTAAGGGGTGGAAATAGGGGATGAAAGTTTATAAGGTGGAAGTTCGTCGCTGTCGAAGTTAAAACCATGAAACTTGGCATTTAGGCACTTAATAAGAAATAAATCGATATTTGTTTGAGCTTTTTTGAAAAATCAACCTTTGAGGGGATGAAATAGGGGATGAAAATGTATATGGAAGGTCGTCAGTATCAAAGATAAATCGATGAATCTTTATTAAAATTGCTATTTTGGCACGTGATAAGAAGTAAATAGATATTTGTTCGCGCGTTTTATAAAATTCTTCCTGTGAGGGGGTGAAAAAAGGGAATGATACTTTATATTGAAGATCTGTCGAAGATAGATATATCGATGTTTCTCTATGAAACTTGGCATTTGGGCACTTATAAGAGATAAATAGATAGTTGTTCGCGCGTTTTTTTAAATTCTTCCTGTGAGGGGGTGAAATAGGGGATGAAAGTTTGTATGGAAAATCGTCATTGTCGAAGATAAATCGATGGTTCTTTATGAAACTTGGCATTTGGGCACGCGATAAGAGATACATAGATATTTGTTCAAGTGTTTTTGAAAATTTTAGAGCCTTGAGCCTTCTAAGCTCAAGCAAAATGTATGCAATGTGGGGTCATTTTAGATGGCTTATTGACATAGACAGTCAGACATGAAATATTATAATTATCAGATTTTTCTTATAAAAAAAAATATATCAAAATCATTTATTCAGTAAATAGGCCGCAATGGGCACTTTTACACGTCATTTTTTAAACTACCAGCGCTTTCGGAAAGACCATCATTGCCAAGAAGAATGCGCCGCAAGAAACTTGGCAGAAAGACATTTTTTCAACATAAAATAATTACAAATAAAATACTTAAAAACTACAGTATAAAGTAAATAAAAGAAAATACAAAAAAATATTAATAATAATACAGGGACGTATGGGGTCCCTTAGTTACAAAACTAAACACTAACTATAATCTACGTTCAGTGGAAGTGTAGACTGCTTCCACCGTCATAGATTAAAAAAAAATGATAATAATTTAATTCTGAAATTTACATTTCAGGTCAAGTAACCATTAAGCTTTTGGATTCCGAAGGAAAGCTCACGTCTGCCGCCCCCAAACTTAGCTCACACGAACTCATGTCATGCTCTGAAAGCAGAGCGGTACCGAGGGCATGGTATTGCTTCCGTTCCCATAAGCTCTATGGGATCGTCTTGGGAGCTTCGACGTCGCGAGCCTGTGACTAGAAATTAAACTAAAAATATACAAGTTTAAAATCCATAAGCTTAACAATATACAGCCTTAAATATAGCAAGGGGATGTATAAAGTCCCTGAGTTAATAATAAAATTACTATATAGCAAGGGGATGTAGAAAGTCCCTGAGTTAATAATTAATAAAATTCCTAATCTAAATAATTCAGAGATGTATTATAGTCTCTGAATGTCAAAGTGAACTAATTTAATTAATTAAATAATACAATCTTCAGAGGTGTAAAAGCATCCAATGTCAAAAATTAAAAATAATTATTAAAATAAAGAAATGGAGATGTATAAGGTCTCCAAATGTCAAACCAGTATTTATTGTGCTATAATATAAGAGCTACCTTTATGCAAAATTCCCTGTTTCCAGGACAGCCGGAAGTACTCTATTACTTTTTCTGTTAAGGCGATTTACATGGAAACAACTTTTACAATGCACGTGCTCGGAAAGTGCCTCTTGACGTGGGTCAACATATCCATAGAAAATTAGTGATTCCTGCACGCATCCACAAGTGTGCAGTAAAGTTGTATGGATGTGCGGTAAAGTAACTTTTTAAATTGCTAAATGATGTCCAAACTATTGTTAAAAAAATAAGTCTAAAGAGTCGTTATAGTTAGGCTTTGAACAAATAAGAAAACGTTTGATGCAACCAACTGAATATTTACTTATCATCAATGTATGAACATTGTATGTCGCATGGGCGGTACTAGAATTATGAACATCGACTCATTAAAGCCCTCAGTCTTCGACTTCGGGCTTCTATAATAGACTCTCGTTCGTAATTCCTTATTTACCGCCCTTAAGACACAATGTACTATTTAATGACTGTAGATTTTAATTGCCAAGACTAAGAAGTTTGATTTTTTCACAGCTTTCGAGACTATTGACCTGAGTTTTGGGTTTCAATCTCAACTCGATACCGATACTCCGCGCGTTTACGAGATAAAGGGTCTAGACAGACAGACGGACAGACGTACAGCAAAGTGATCCTATAAGGGTTCAATTTTTTCCTTTTGAGCTACGGAACCCTAAAAAACATTTGTTCCGGCCCTTTTCAAATTTTGACCTATTTACTTGAAAATATGGGGATGAAAGTTCTTAGGGAATTCCAAACAAATTACTATAAGTATATTTATCGGAAATACGAGAATGTGTAGCTATGCTTAGTAAAAATTCCATCTTAATTATAATCCTACCCTCCTAACTTACAACAAAAAACGTAAGGTGTCAACAGCTCACCATGAAGAATTAAAATAGTCCTTTTATGTTGGCAGGGTAGAATACACGTCGTATTGCTAGAATGTGGCTTCCACAAAATACCAAAAAACATGGATGGATGGATGGAAGAACAAAAAAAAAGTAGTTTATACTTATAGTAATGTTTTAAAATATATTATTTTCAGTAAACCGTAGAAGTTTCTATGTGCTATTATTGGCAAAATAGGTATCCTAAATAAATTAAATACTTCCCAAAGTTACTATTCCACGCGGACGAAGTCGCGGGCAAAAGCTAGTATATAATATAGTAGGTATGTAGGTGAGGTAGAAGACTATAGTTCCACTCCTGCGAGCTCGTGCTGAGGCACCGACTTCAAACCAGTAGAAAATTATTCTCATGGTTTTCAACTGACTTCAAAAAAGTTTTTTTTCGTGTGTTTGTTACACGATAACTCCGCCAATTGTGGGCCGAATTTCAAAATTCGTTTTTTGTTCTAGAAGACATACTTCCTAGGTAGTCCCATTGACACTAAGTCAAGATCTGATGATGGGATCTTAGAGAAATCGAGGGCAACATTCAGAAAGTATCATTTGGTAAACTGGACCTGATAAAGAAGACCGTGGGTACCGGTAAGGCCTCTGTTACAAAATAATATAACTATGCTGTGTTGGGCTTAATATAATCACTGTGGTTACAAATCGCTAAAAACTATTAAAAAATATGCTACTAGTTTGATGTCGGTGCCTCGGAGTGATTGAAGCCCAATATATGTATAGTATGTAGGTGAGGTAGACGACTATAGTTCCACTCCTACTGGCTCGTGCTGAGGCACCGACTTCAAACTAGTAGAAAAATATTTTCAACATTTTCGAAGTTGGTTCCATTCTTGTAAATATTTTTTTGTAGTCAGTTACATTTTTGTAATTTTTTATAAAGTTTTTACTTTTTGTTAAAAAATTCTCTTATTTCTCACTTTTTAGTAATTTGTAGCCTATGTACATCTCACAAAGATTCCATTTAGCCCAAAGGCGGTTAAGTTATATTGTTTTATAAAAGATGTCCGTTACCTACCTTCCGGCTTCAGCAACAGATCAGTTCAAAAGAATCATTAACTTAAAGCGTTTTCTTAGTCGTTTATCTATATTTATCATGATCATTTATGGACGTGCGAGTATTACTTAGCTTTGTCGAGTTAGTTCAGCCATCTACGGTGTTCTTCATCAGGTCCAGTTACCAAAAATGATACTTTCTGAATGTAAATGCTTAAAAATGGTGTTAAAAATGCCAAAATTACTGTTAGTGTGCTTAAAAAGGGTAGGCTGCCCTCGATATCTCTAGGATTCCATCATCAGATCCTGACGTGATGACAATGGGACCACCTCGAAAGTATGTTCTTTAGTAAAGCTTTTGACACAGTTTTATATTCTAAGCTATACATTAATAGGTTTTGACTGACACTTTTATAATCTTAATTAAAACAAAGTAAAAACGTCGTCAAAATTGCTGCGACAGACATTGATCCCAGCCCCCTGTACACAAAAGTTACAAGTGCTACAACGCGACCAAATGTAACATTTTACTTATTAGAAACTTTTAACGAATCGTAGCTTGTAACTTTCGTAGTAAAGGGCCATTTACCGATCTGAACTGCTATTCCTAGTCTTTGAGACAGATAAATGCAGTCAACGTCATAAATAAGTGATCACTTTTGAACCTTGTCACTTTAACGTCATGCTTGAAAAGCCATACAAATTGAGTAACGACTGAATGCGACAAGGTACAAAAGTGATCACTTATTTATGACGTTGACTGTACCAGCCCTGGGGTCGCCTGAGGCCAGAACGCAGTGGGCTGATAAAAAATATAATGCATACATACATACTTACGTAAGTATATAAAACAGCTGCAAGTAGCGTTATTAAAACGAAATCCACAAGGTGATTGATTAGACAGAAAATACTTACGGAAATGTTCCGTCGAATGCCCCAAATACAACTGCGAGTACAGAGAGAATCAAGTGAATACCGAGAAGTAGTATCTTTATATATCAACGCTAGAAAGCAAACACGTAGTAACCGACACAAGATGGTTTTTTTTACATCTTTAAAATAGAAAAAATTAACGCGTCGAATGGTGTATGTCAAGTAACTGGATAATAGATAAATAGGATTTTCAAAATGGCATATTAGTTTGTTACGCGATAACTCCGCCAATTGTGAATCGATTTTCAAATTTCCTTTTCACCTCAGCACCTCAAACAGGCAGGTTTTGCTATGAGAAATCAGTGAGCAAAATCGCATTTTGCTCACTCCGTGAGACAAAGTAACTTTTTAATTATTTTTTTTAAATGCTGAGTACAGTGTTGGGTCTACTCACTGAATAACAAATATTTGAACTTTACTTTGATCTGTCATTTCACTTCAACTCGAAAAAGTATAGGATCAAATTTTCGTCGATTACAAACTTAAATTAAATTTTTGGTATTAAAAATATATCGAAATATTTCCAAAATGTAAATTTTCCCGATCTTTTAATAAAGTATGCAACCTCGTTGCACGAAAGCCGCTTCTCTTGTTTTTTTTTTATAAAAGAATTCCGTATACTGCCTCTACAGTATAATTATTATTTGTTAAATTGAATGATTTTTTAACAAATCTATTTATGTTTATGTAATAGAAATCTTAATAAAAATCATATTTAAAGGTTTAATTGTTCAACCTTTTCAATTACCCCGAGATGAGGCTTTTTGCAGTATTAAAAAATAAGTGTGACATTAGTACAAGAAGTTAAGATTGCATGTTATGAGTATGCGATTTGTATTGTAGCTACTGGACTCCTTTTATGGTTTTAAAAGTAATTATTATATTTGATAATAATCGGATTCTATTTAAAAAAAATGTGTTTGTTTTGTAAACAGGTAGGTATATGTGGTTTTATTCTTATGTTACATTTAAATTATGTTCTCGCTGCTGAGGTGAAAAATTGTATGTGTCACACGAGACCAAAGTTTTTTTGCATCTCGTGTATTTCAATCCCTTGCTGATCTCAGGATTCTAACCTAGAATCACTCGCTAACGCTCGTGATTCAATTATAGAATCCTTCGCTTACTCGGGATTCAAAATCAACACTCGCAACAAAAAACAACTTTGCTCTCTTGTTGCACAAATAACTATTTTTGTTCTAAATTAAATATGCGTTTATTTCAGACCAGGAGCCCATAATTTGTTAGTTACAATGCTTTAGTCTATAATAATTATGTTAGTAGGTATGTACGCCACCGCCGCCACGCGTATGTATGTATGTATGTTAGTGTGTGTATGTAGTAGGGACGCCATGAAACAAAATAATAATCAATCCAGTCCAAGCATTAGGTATTTGCCACCGTTTATTATGAATGGGGCAGTCGAACCTATACGCAAGCACTCTCAGGATCTCGTTGCCGTTGCCTTGAACGCGCGTGAGTAGGTATGACACTTTCTTGTGCATGATGGCGTGGAACCCATTCGTGTGCTCTTCCTCAAACATAGCTAAAGCGCAGAAACGGGGCAGCCGCATCAGCATCCTGAAGATTTATTTATTTTTATTGGACACGTAGAACGCTGGCCGCCCCACGTGTATATGTCACCCACAAACTGCTCGTATAAAAAGATTGGTAAAAGGCCTTGAAAAGTGCCAACTTCACCGGCTTAGAGCATCGAGCAAATCTTCGAGCAATCATCTTTCCCCTGACTGCCAGCGCTCTACGTTCCCTTTCAATATCACTGGCATCATTCAGGTCTTCGGTGACTACATGACCTAGGTATTTAAATTTTATTAAGTACAACCTGAAGGGACCTAGGCAGTTCAGCTTAATGGGCGGAACATGCATCGGCTTCAGTTTACCACTCTTAAAAACAAGCACTTGTCCGAGTTACATTTGAGGCCATGTTCCAACGCATAGACTTTACAAATCGCGACAAGTTTTCTAATTGAGCCAACCAACGGCCCCAACATCATATCATAAGCATAGCTGACATTGTACAAACAAGTATTATTTATGTAGCAGCCTGTATGTGTGTTGCTGAGCTCGCTTATGAGGTATTTGACATAAAGGTAAAAAATCGGTTAAGTGCGAGTGCGAGCGACTCGCGCATGAAGGGTTTCGCACCTTCGTACAATGTTTATAAACAAATAGTTCAGTAATATTTTTTTGTAAAAAAATGTAATACAAGGTTTTTTGTTGGCGGTACTCTTTGCCCCTAGTTACCAAAGTAGGTAGTCGTCAAGACGAATCAAATGAGACCAAAATCGATGCGGTCGTGTCGTTTTATTACAGAGTTCCTATGGCCAACATCTAACTACATCATCAGATCAGCTCTACGTCATAATAATATTGCATTGTCATCGAATTTATACAAGCATGCAAAATTTCAGCTCAATCGGTTGAAGATATCCACTTCAAATTTAAGTTAAAATATTAATTCCACCCGAACAAACATAACTAGTTACATTACATTACAAGTTAATAAAAACATATCACCAAAATGTAAGCACTAGGTGCAAGTATTATGAATAAAGAACAATTTTAAATTGTCATCCTCTTTGGCTGTCGCCCTGTCCGAGGCTGAATAGCGCTTTAGACTCTTGCCATGCGCCGAAAAAGAAAGTGGCTGAACGCGGCAATTCGACCGAACGGCGCGTACTTATTATGAATTAGTGAATAAATCTTAACCTGATTTTAAATTTTGACCTCGTAAATAAATTCAAATTCAAATTCTTTATTTCGGACAAACAGAGTATCCATAGTGCTAGTAATTAAGCAAAAACAAAAACAAAACAAGAGATAATATATTTTAAACTTATTCTAGTGTTAGTATTTAAGAAAGAAAGAAAGAAAGAAAGAAAGAAAATAATTTATTTATAACAGCAATGACACATAATCGGTAAAAATAACAATAAGAAATGTTGCCGCTATAAAAAGGTCCCGGCTCAGCATATCGCTGGTTAAGGACATATATTTATTATTATTATTATACTACCTATGTTACAAACTGCGCCACACTCTTTATCTGCTCGGTCCAATATTTTAAGATCGAACAATCAAATCTGGCAGCAATTTCCTTCAGAATGCTGTTGGGACTTCGTCTCACACGGCTTAGTAATGAGACTATATTTTTCCGCATTAAAGTCTGAAAACTATCCGTGCGAGCTGCCATAAACATGCCCGACGCCGAGCATCTGCCAGGCAGTCCCGTCAGCATTCTAAAAGCATTGTTGTATTGGACGCGCAAAGCGCTGTAGGCTCGTTTCGTATCCCGCACCCACAGGCTGCTCGTGTAAAAGGATTGGCAGTATGATTTAAAGAGTGTAATTTTTACATCACCTGAACAACGAGCAAACCTGCGGGCAATCACGTTACTCCGAACCGCCAGCGCCCTACGCTCCCTTTCTATGTCCAAATCATCCCCCAAATCACTCGTGAGGACGTGTCCCTGGTATTTTACCCTATCCACAACTTTTAATGGGCTAGAGTTCAACAAAATAGGTGGTATATGGTATGGCTTGGTCGTGCCCGCCTTAAAAACCAACACCTCACTCTTTTTAGTGTTGTACTCTAGTCCATGGGTCAAGGCGTAGGCTTCGCAGCGGGCAAGCAGTTGCTCCAACGCGCTGACAGACGGGCACAGGAGCACCATGTCATCGGCATAACTTAAGCTATTGACACAAGTGCTGCCGACATAGCATCCTGCATGCATGCTACTAAGCCCGTCTATCAATCCGTTGATGTATAGGTTGAAAAGCTTCGGTGAAGTGATACCACCCTGTCTCACACCACACTCAAGCCTATATTCACTGGACAAACTGCTCGCCCATCTAACCCGGTTTAGCTGATTACTGTACCAGTGCCTAAACAGGGCCACGCACTCCTCCGGTATACCCGCTTCACTTAATTTCTGCCACAGTAGATCATAGTTGACCCGATCAAAGGCCTTGGACAAATCAAGGAAACAAGCATAAACAGGGGTTTTCCTATCCGTATAATATCTGACCTGACCGTTTTCTTAAGACATAGAATTGCACTATCAGTGGACAGCCCCGCTCTGAATCCAAATTGGCCATCATGTATATCTAGGTAGTTGTCCAAAACCCCGTCAAGCACACGGTCAAGTATCTTGGCTGTAGTGGTAGCGAGCGAGATAGGCCGATAGTTCGCCCTGTCAGACAGATCACCATTTTTATTTTTAATAACCGGTACAGCAATCATCCTCATGAGCGCCGCAGGAAGGTATGAGTGGCCAATACATAAATTAAGTAACAAGGTCAGTACTCTAGGCAGATGCTCCCCAGCATATTTAAAGTGCTCTATACTAAGGCCATCGTGACCAGGCGACTTACCCCTCTGCATATTATTTATAATAAGTTTAATTTGTTTAGATGTAAAATGGGTCGTACGCCCAGCGCCCAGCCCCGACGGTCACCACACCCACCTTAAACTGGGACGATGTTTTTACATCCAACAATAATTTAACAGTGAAATGTTCTCTAAATTTATCAGCAATCTCCCCACAGTCTGACCTACCCTCAACTCAACACTCACTGGCAGGCCAGGCCTCACATTCATTTTCTTAGTTCCATTCCAAAAATCTCTAAAGTTTTTATTTCTATGGCAGGTAGCCAGCTTGTCCATTATAATCTGTTCTTGCCTGTTCTGACACCACTTAAGTTTGGATTTAAATACTTTCTTAGTATGATGCATTAGCTCAAAAACCCTACCCTGAGATGGTTTACCAGCTAGCTCCCACAACTGGAATTGAAGCCGGGCCTCTCTGTGAGCTTCTGCAACATGTTTATTCCACCCCGCTAGACAGCGACCCCCGGCCCGCCTACCACACTTGGCTGTCATCCTAGCAGCATTAGTTAAGATATTAGTATAGTGATTACAATTTTCACACATCACATTACAACAAGTCCCTAAGAGAGTCAGGAATATCGATGTCCTTTAATTCACTATTACAGATACTGTTACATTCATCAATTTGACTCATCTGCCTTTCCCCCCATATTATGCCGCTATTTACATAATTATTTTTAATATTAATTACAGGCTCCAGCATATTAATATTACATTCTATAAGCATAGGGAGGTGAAACATCATACATCACCGTAATGTTGCTTATTGTACTCCAGGCACATTTAGTTACGATGCAATGATCCAACCATCTCCTACACCCATGTATACACTAACGTATGTGTACGTATCAGAACTAGCGCCCAATTTATCAATATCCGCACATATCCATTTTTGTTCTATACAAAACTCCATCATCTCACTATAAAACGGCTCATTAATGTGCGCGTTGAAGTCCCCCAGTAAATATACCGCTTGCACGTCATTATTCTCTGTCTTAGATGAATGATTGGTCTCGCGCGCTCGCTCGACTAGATACCGCCGGCGTACTTGTCAAATGCGGCAACAAATAGTACGCCGATTTCGGCGTACCCGAGCCCGAGTCGAGTCTTTCGCGTTGCAAACTGCATAAGGTGCATGTACCGAATGTTTTGTTAAATTTTGGTCATAAACCGAAGTAAATGCCAGTTTGCGCAGTGAAACTGTGTAAAAATAATACTACAAGAAATAAGAAGGACACTGGGGTCACATGCCATCAGTAAATATCGTATAATTTCGAAATTACAAAATAAAATAACATGAACCCTAAACGCCATTCTGTGTTGCCGCGTACACAAGAATCAAATTCCCCGTGGTTGAGATTTTAATAAATTGAATTTTATTGTTATCATCATTAAATGAGGATAAATTTTAATAACTTATTTTCAAAGTCAAAGTCAAAGTCAAAATATCTTTATTCAATTTAGGCTACAACAAACACTTATGAAATGTTTTATTTAAGTAACTAACGTAATTATTATATATACATAACCTAGTTCTATATTATTTTATGTTTATCTTTGTGATATTATATACCCTGAAGGTGTATAAATTGTTACCCGACACTATTTAATTAAGGGGTAAAAGTGTCTTAAAATTAAAAATGTTTTTCGTCTTCCCATTCAAAAAGCCCAATCAGCTGATTAACTTAGGTATTATGGGAAAAGAAAAAATTTTTTTTTCGTATTTCTACCCATTTTCCTGAAATATTAACTTTTTACCCGACTGCCCGAAGGAGGGTTACGTTTTTCAAGCGTATGTATGTAAGTATGTATGTATGCATGTATGTATGTATATTTTGTAAACAATTTTTTTATTTCAGTCTTAATTAACCTGTATATTATATTAGGTTTAACTGTAGGTGCAACGTGTTATCTTAACTACGCAAAACTTCTTAGTTGGTGACTCGGTCCATGAATTTTTAGTAATAATTTGTAAATATTGAATGTCCTTAAATATTTTTTTTTAATTAAAAGTGAGGCCTGATCATTGATATACCTACATCATACCTTCCACTTTTTTAAAGAAGAAACCTACGCCTAACCTATACACAAACATATTAATACATTCCCTCTTAATTAATTCTTCATCTCCAAGTATTTCCCAAGATACATTTTGTAACCAGTAACTTAATAGACCACAGCATAATTTATTTTCCCAATAATTCGGGTAACAGTGGAGCAGCTGGTAACACAATTCGTCACGCACACTAGCATTCTTGCAAATTGTATTACACCGTTCTTACGCACACTACAATATTGAGTTGCCGCATTTACGAACCTTTTGTTTTTAGGTGGCGCGGTATCTAGTCGAGCGAGCGGGCGAGACCAATCATTCATCTAAGTTCTCTGTAATAATCGAAGGCAACGCACCTAAACGCACCTAAACACTCGGTAAACAACGGCTTATTATCATTCGAGTCCGTGGGCTTATATACACAACCCACCAAAAAAGATAGTTAACCAGTTGATACTTTCACAAATGTTATTCTGTCACTATCACACTCAACTATAATTACCGCGTTGAACGCTCTTTTTCGCCACAGGATAGCTACGCCCCCATGAGGGCGCCCTTTTAATAGACCAGCAGATACATCAACCGCCAATTTACCCGTCCAACCGAAGTCCTTATCAATCGTACTAAGGAAAGACAGATCAAAAGGAAGAAGCCATGTCTCTTGCAACGCCACGATATCCGCACTTTTACACAAAGCTCTTATACCATCTATAGATCTTTTTACTGACCTACAATTAAATGTTATAATTTTACAGTTTTAGTTTTGTTAATAAATAGTGTTACTTAGTATGAATTTTATCGGACAATTTTAGTGTAAAAAACATTAAATACAGCGGCTGTGAGTGCTTTATTGAAGTTGGCTTTTGTGAAGTGTGTGTCGGAGGTTTTTGGATCATAAATTGTTATTTAGTCTTAATGCTGCACAAAAAATAAACCACTGTCTTAGAGACAATTATTATAATTATCGAAGGTTTTATAAAATAGCACTAATAAAATCGCAAATTAATAAGTAGTTGAACATTAAACAATATAGGGTCACGGACGTTGCCCCTAGCAACTGACGGCCGTCATCTTGGCAGTCTAGCAATCAAAAACCGCTGAATGAAACACGTTTCTTGTATGACGACTCCCTTTAATTTGTAACTTTATTTTATTTTTAGTATTTGTTGTTGTTGCGGCCATTGTAATACATAATCTGTGAAAATTTCAAGTGCCTAGCCCTGTGACAGACGGACAGACAGACAGACGACAGACAGGCAGCGGAGTCTCAGTAATAGGGTTCCGTTGGCACCCTTTGGGTACGAAACCCTAAAAAAGCAGAGGAGATCTAATGCAACTTTTGTCGTAAATCGCAATTCAGGAAACTATCTAGCTTCCACTATTTTAACTCTTAAACTCACTCTTTGTCGGACCCTAACATATTGCTCCTCTCATCCACTCAAATGTTGACTGGTTGAGATCCCTTAAAGGGATAAGTCTGCCTTTGTACAAGTATCTCAAAGTATGTCAATTGTATTTTGTTAATTTTCTTTTGTACAAAGAGTTTACATAAAAAAAAAATGGAATACACTGATAGCAAAAGAAACAACAAAAATCAAAACCCGATCAAAACTCAAATCTTTTTTACTCATTCACTCCACATTAGTCTTCAGTCATTCGGTCATTCGTTTACATCAAATCATTCAAACATTAATCGGCTCAGGCCTGAAATGTCTGTTTTCCTAAAATGTACAATTCTCAAAACGTCGCCTTTTCACAATGTTAGCGGCTTCATTTTGTCAACTTTCTAAATGTCTGCTATTTTAAATATGTACAATCTCAGAAGGTCGTCTATTCATAATGTTTACATTCCTATAATATTAGCATTACCATAATTTCTTTATTTATATAATATAGTCTTGTTATGTTTGTTTTCCCATAATGTCGGCTTTATTTTCAAATCAGTGTTCTAAATGTAAAGGTTTAATTTTATTGTTTGCATACTTACTCTTTGATAACATAAATATCTATAACTAATATAAAATTACTGGCATTCAAGACCACTTTAATGAATAATGACGTTTAGATGAAATTTGAAGACCATGATTGGAGACATTTTGGGAATAAGACTTTTCTGAAAAGCGAACATTATACAAAAACTGGCATTCTTGGAGACAGGCAATTTTAAATAGCTGACATTTTGAGAAGCTGACATTATGCAAAAGACGTGTTGACATTCTGAAAAGCAGACATTTTGCGAAAAATACATTTTAGGAAAACGGATATTTCAGGCCTGAGCCCATTAATCCACCCTCATTCCCACATACATACATACTATCTGAATGTAAACAATTCAAGAAAGCGTACGTAAGGTTCGGCGGCGTGGCAGTACGTAAAACTACTATAATGTGCTGCTGACGATACCGCTATCGGTAATCCAATGAGGTATGAGGTGCATTGTGTAATCGCAACTTTGACATTTCATTGTAAAATGTATCACAATGTTCTTTTTCGCACTGCAAATGGCGGGATTTAACACAAAAAAAACTACAACCATTCTATTTTATTTATTTAATTATTGTTAAATCGACTTTAAAGATTAATTAAGCATGTAGGACACGCCCAAAATAGGGTTCCGTAGCCATTACGAAAAAATTAAGTAATATTTAAGATTGGTTTTTGGAATCTTTTTGTATTTTTTATTTCAATTCCAAATTTTTTGTTACTTTTACGGTCATCCCGTAAAACTTATATCGAAAATACAAACTGAAATATAGATGCACAGAAAAACCAGGAAAATAAGACCAGCGCTGGGAAAGTAACAAAAAATTTGGAATTGAAATAAAAAATACAAAAAGATTCCAAAAACCAATCTTAATTTGATTGCTTATTAGCGATATCTCTTGTGCGGGTGAGCGGTTAGTTCCGATTGGAGTACCGAAAAGTTTCTCGAGTGTCGCTGCTTAAGTGGCTAAATAAGAAACAACACAAGCTGAGATATGAGTGCATAGGAGAAATTCGTGTCTGTATCGTTGTCCAGCGGTGGTGTAGCGGTATAGCACACGGCACGGAATGCCGAGGACCTGGGTTCGATTCCCAGCGCTGGTCTTATTTTTCTGGTTTTTCTGTGCATCTATATTTCAGTTTGTACTTTCGATTTAAGTCTCTCTGTCTCTCTCTCTCTCTCTCTCTCTCTCTCTCTCTATATTACAAATATTCAAGATAT
This sequence comes from Choristoneura fumiferana, assembly GCF_025370935.1. Lineage (NCBI taxonomy): Eukaryota > Metazoa > Arthropoda > Insecta > Lepidoptera > Tortricidae > Choristoneura > Choristoneura fumiferana. Next base: position 21,315,165 of record NC_133477.1, on the reverse strand, counting down.
TAGTAAACCCTGAAAAAAGGTACTTACCTTAACCCCCATTCTCCCAGCATACCTCCCACCCTTGAGGACTTTTAGTATGTTCACCTGCATACCAACTGTACCATTTTTCAAAACTACCAGAAGTTTTCCCCTGATTGCCCATATTCGGCTTTATTTGATCTATTACTTCTGTGCCGAAGGCACAACCTTTTTTATATGAATTTATGTTTTTATACTTTTTTTACCAATTTTGAATAATTTAGTATGTTCTATTTGGCAGTCTCATTAAAGATAGTACCAGATGCACGTGTTTTGCATTTAGTAGGCTCGCAGACCCTTAAGGCCCAGTTTTAGCCCTTAAGGCACCAGACCGTAACAACTTCTATTGTAAAAAATCGCATTTTAACAGCGA
>NC_133477.1:21288564-21313005 GCF_025370935.1 Choristoneura fumiferana | reverse complement strand
TAACAAATATTCAAGATATTAGTAAACCTGAAAAAGGTACTTACCTTAACCCCCATTCTCCCAGCATACCTCCCACCTTGAGGACTTTTAGTATGTTCACCTGCATACCAACTGTACCAATTTTCAAAACTACCAGAAGTTTTCCCCTGATTGCCCATATTCGGCTTTATTTGATCTATTACTTCTGTGCCGAAGGCACAACCTTTTTTATGTGAATTTATGTTTTTATACTTTTTTTACCAATTTTGAATAATTTTGTATGTTCTATTTGGCAGTCTCATTAAAGATACGTACCAGATAACACGTGTTTTGCATTTAGTAGGCTCGCAGACCCTTAAGGCCCAGTTTTAGCCCTTAAGGCACCAGACCGTAACAACTTCTATTGTAAAAAATCGCATTTTAACAGCGACTTATTTAATAAAAGAAGGTTAAAAAGTAGAAAAAATACTATAAATTTATATTATGCATGTACTTATGTGTGGCAAAAAGGTAGGTAGTGTCTATCAAGGAACAAAGGTATTTTTTAAGGTATACGGAAATGATGATTTCTATCATTGTGTTATACTGTTAGCTGAGGACTTACTTGTAAGCATGCCAAGTGACAAATTAGGGCTATGCAAATAAATTAAGCTTTAGACAAACGCGAAAGTCGACGTTTACCGCCACTGTTTGCGTCGGTTGATAAAAATGTAATAAAATGGGTTTATTGGACTGCCTCGCAAACAACTTGACTGACATTTCATTTTTAAATGTTTGTTTGCAAATAGTTATGATATAACGAGATTCCGCGGCTAGCGGGGCAGCTTGTAGGAGAGAAAGTAAGCAATGAATGCTCTGAAGACACGATATATTCAATTGTTCATAAATAAGCTCTCCTACGGTTCGCGGCATGAGACTTGAAGGTGAAGGGTTTTGGTTGGTTCAGGAACTTCTGGCAGGCACTTTCCTTGGCCTAAGTGTTGAACTGGCGCAGGTGGAGTGACGGCTGGACGTGCAGAACGAAAGCCTCTTGAGCAGCCTGTGCGCTGGCCAGGTGTATTGGAGGTATAGATGATGGGAGAAGAGACTTCGGAGAGTTCTACTCCGTAGGGAGTCGCCTGTACCCATAAGTATTCTTCCTTGCTTTGCTAAAATCTTTGAGTCATGTGTATACGATGTTATTAACAATCACGTAAAGCACTCCATTTCAGAAAATCAACATGGATTTGTAAAGAATCGATCAACAGTGAGTAATCTTCTCACTTATAAAAATTATTTGTGTAAAACTAGCCAAGTTGATTCCGTTGTTGTGTCATAAACTAAAAGATATTTACGGTGTTAGTGGTAGTCTGTATCGATGGATATGCTCTTACCTTTGCAACCGGAGCCAATTGGTCGCTTTGAAGGGTTTCAAGTCTAGCCCAATTCCTGTTACATCTGGAGTACCTCAAGGATCCCACCTGGGACCACTTCTGTTTGTTATTTTTATCAATGATCTCGTTAGTAACTTGTCTTGCCCTAGTCTCCTTTATGCCGATGACCTAAAAGTCTACCGGAAAGTGGACAGTGTCAGCGATTGTTTATTATAACAAAAGGATATTGAATCTATCCTCAATTGGTGTGAAGCAAACCGAATGTTGTTGAATGTGGGAAAGTGTTTTGTCATTTCATTTACTAGAAAACATAATCCCTTGGTATACAATTATAGATTGGCTGGTAGTAATTTGAATTGACAGGTGGTAGCCAGGGATCTTGGCGTTCTCTTTGACAGTCAGCTGTCCTTTCGACCTCATTATGAGCACATAGTTAGTAGAGGAAATCAGCTTTTGGGATTTATACTTCGGTCCACTAAACACTTTAATAGGCCACAGAGCGCGATTTATCTGTTCTACAGTTTAGTGCGTACCATCCTTGAATACGCTTGTCCGGTGTGGTCACCATTCTACTCAGTGCATTCGTTTCGAATTGAAAGTGTACAGCGAAGGTTTCTCAGAATGTTATGCTTCCGGTACAATTTGGGTAAGTCCCTTTCAGGTTACAGCGCCAGACTTGATAGATTTAGAATGACATCACTTGAAATACGTCGTAGACAATAGCATCGTATATTTGTACAAAATCCTTCATAGCCATATTGATGCGCCATCCCTCTTATCACTTCTAAATATCAACATTAAATATAGAATACGAAAACCTAAAACCTTTTCACTCGAAGTCTTTAAAAATAATCATCCTTCCTCCTTAACATGAAACTAAATATGTTGTATTTTTTAAAGTATTAACCTTAGCGGTCCCCCGACACCGACAACGCTTAGATAAAAAAATATTACTAGATACTTTATACTAAATTAACTTAGGCTAATTTTGCGGGAAATCAGCATAGTCCCGCGGGATAGAGATAAACGAATTCTTCGCAGATGAAGTCGCGGGCAACAGCTAGGTAGCGCATAAATATTTTTTACTTTTTAATTGTCTTTTCAAGCAGCATTTTTTCGGGGGTTTTTATTTTTATTTTTGCTGGCGTTTTTTATATTTTAAATTTAAGTTTTTATGTTTTTATTTTTTTATTCTTGTGATATATATTTTGTTTTAATTGTATGTAGAATCAAATACTATGTGTACTGGAAGAGTATCCTGGATATCTCGCAGCATCAGCTCGTCGTGTTGCCACCACTGCATTGTATGTAGAATCAATTACTGATCAAAACGATCCAAACACGACATATGTGCTATTATTTTTGAATAGTGTATATCCTGGCTGCAGCATAGCTCATCGTGTTGGTATGTAGAATCAAAAACTGGCACGACATATTTAGAGTATACTGGTGTGCTGAATATCAGCATCAGCTCGTCGGGTTGCCACCACTGCATTGTAGTTATGTAGAATCAATTACTGATCAAATCGAATCCAAACACGACATATGTGCTATTATTTTTTATAGAGTGTACTATTGTGCTGGATATCCTGGCTGCAGCATCAGGCCGAGAATTCCATAATCTTGCATAGCTATATAGCATACATGGGTGTTTCAAATTTTAGGTCCCAAATATGTTTGAAAGTTAAGTAAATATCCATTATGCGTCTAAGATTCCTACCGCAGCGAACAAAAGAGCTGATGATCTTGAAACGGCTAAACCGATTTTGATAAATCATGTCTTAGATCTATCGCTAGAAAACCAGCTTTCAAATAAAAAAAACGCATTCAAATCAGTCCACCCGTTTAAGAGCTACGGTGCCACAGACAGACACACAGACACACAGACACACACAGACATACAGACACACAGACACACAGACATACAGACACACAGACACAGATAGCGGTCAAACTTATAACACCCCTCTTTTTCGTCGGGGGTTAAAATATTATGCACTACCTAGCTGTTGCCCGCGACTCCATCTGCGAAGAATTCGTTTATCCCTATCCCGCGGGGACTATGCTGATTTCCCGCAAAATTAGCCTAAGTTAATTTAGAATAAGTACCTAGTATTTTTTTTTATCTAAACGTCGTCGGTGTCGGGGACCGCTAAGGTTAACAGAAAACTAAAGTACATTATGTTGTATTTTTTAAACCTTAGCGGTCCCCCGACACAGACGACGCTTAGATAAAAAAATATTACTAGGTACTTATACTAAATTAACTTAGGCTAAAGTAAGTATTGTTTTATTATAAATTTCTGTGGAATTAATTTGTGGGCTGTACTTTGCGACAAAGTACTTCGGGCAGAAGTACCGGTTTTGGCCACCTTAAACCCGTTCTTGGCCAGTTCACATTTGAAGTCATATAGTATTAAAATAGGTTATCTATTGTTGGCCCGAAAGTTATATGCTATAATTTCATTTGCCCAAAGTTCATATGTATTGAACGTACCTAACGCTGGCCATCAGTACAGTCTATGGACTGTCGTATTTGTATAATGAACAGCCCTGTCACTGTCTCCTATGAGGTTTTCTCGGGGTTTGTCATGTTTTAGAATTTGCTTTTAATAAACTTATTTACATTATATTATTCGTAGTTTCCTGACCTTCTAATAATATGCCCGAAACTTCATTTGCCCGAATGTTTCGTTTACTAGAAAATTTATTTGATATATTCTTATTTTCCCGAAAATTAGATGCCATTATGATACGAATGCAATATGTATTGTTTTGTGTATGTATTCAAACGCCATTGTAAATAGTTAAAAATAAAGTTGTGTTAAATACTTATGGTGTATAGATATAATTTAATAATATTGTAAATCTGTTTGAAAAAATATACCTCGTTGAGTTTCTTGCCGGATTCTTCACAACAGAGGTTTTTCCGAACCGGTGGTGGTAGATTTTATTTGACATTCATAAGTGCTTGTTATAGCCTAAATTGAATAAAGATATTTTGACTTTGACTTTGAGTGTTATTAACAACTTACTTATTAAAATTGCTATTTTCTATTACTAATTTATCTATTTTCTTTATTATCCGGGCTGCTATAAAAAAAATCGGTCAAGTGCGAGTGCGAGCGACTCGCGCATGAAGGGTTCCGCACCTCCGCATCTCCTGTTGCAGTAATAGGTTTTTGTAAAAAATTCTAATACAAGCATTTTTGCTGGCGGTCATTTTTGCCCCAGGTTACCAAAGTAGGTAGTCGTCAAGACGAATCAAATGAGACCAAAATCGATGAAGTCGTGTCATTTTATTACAGAGTTCCTATGGCCAACATCTAACTTTATCATCAGATCAGCTCTACGTCATAATAATATTGCATTGTCATCGGATTTATACATGCATGCCAAATTTCAGCTCAATCGGTTGATGATATCCACTTCAAATTTAAGTTAAAATATTAATTCCACCCGACCAACATAACTAGTTACATTACATTACAAGTTAATAAAAACATATCACCAAAATGTAAGCACTAGGTGCAAGTATTTTGAATAATTTTTTTTTAATTCTCATCCTTTTTGGCTGTCGCCCTCTCGGAGGCTGAATAGCGCTTCAGACTCTTGCCATGCGCAGCAGCAGAAATAGTTATTTGTGCAACAAGTGAGCAAAGTTGTTTTTTTGTTTCGAGTGTTGATTTTGAATCCCGAGTAAGCGAAGGATTCTATAATTGAATCACGAGCATCAGCGAGTGATTCTAGGTTAGAATCCTGAGAGCAGCAAGGGATTCAAACATACGAGATGCAAAAAAACTTTGGTCTCGTGTGACACATACAATTTTTCACCTCAGCAGCGAGAACATAGTTTAAATGTAACATAAGAATAAAACCACATAAACCTACCTGTTTACAAAACAAACGCAATTTTTAAATATAATCCGATTATTAAGAAACAAATATAATAATCACATTTAAAACCCTTACTCAAAAATTATACGAACAGTCGCGATTACATCTTTGAAAGCATTGTTGAAAAGCGGTAAATAGAGAGGTTTTGAATTCGGAACGAAAATGTGTCCAGTAAGTAGGTACAATAAATTTTTTTTTAAAGATTGCCGTTACATAAACATAAATAGATTTGTTACAAATTCATTCAATTTGACAAATATTTATTCCAACTGTAGAGACAGTATACGGAATTCTTTCATAAAAACAAAAACAAGAGAAGCTGCTTTCGTGCAACGAGGTTTCATACTTTATTAAAAGAGCGGAAAAATTTACATTTTGGAAATATTTCGTTGTCATGTAATTTATTAGGTATCGATCTATTTTTAATACCATAAATTTAATTTAAATTTGTAATCAACACATTTGATCCTATCTCTCGCTTTTTTCGTGTTGAAGTGAAAGTGACAGATTAAAGTGAAGTTCAAATATTTGGAATTCCGTGAATGGACCCAACACTAACTTCAGCTTTTAAAAAGAATAATTAAAGTTACTTTGTCTCACGGAGTGAGCAAAATGCGATTTTGCTCACTGATTTCTCATAGCAAAATCTGCCTGTTTGAGGTGATGACGTGAAAAAAAAATTAGCTGTCAGTTTGGTTCATTCGCATTGTCGTTATTAATATCGAGCAAAAAACGAAATAACGGCAAAAAAATCACGTTTGTTGTATGGGTTGAATATTTATTTTATCCGTTTTTATAGTATTTTTTTGTTATAGCGGCAACAGAAATACATAATCTATCAATCTGTGAAAATTTCAACTGTCTAGCTGTCACGGATCATGAGATATAGCCTGGTGACAGATGGACAGACAGACGGACAGACGGACGGACAACAGAGTCTTAGTAATAGGGTCCCGTTTTAACCCCTTGGGTATCGAACCCTAAAACCCTAAAAACTGAGTCTTCGAGATGCCTAAGTACATTATCAGCTGTTGCCCTTCTCACAGGAAACAAGTACCTACTATAGGTACTTCGAGAAACAGCAACATACTACTACTAGTAGGTAGCTAGGTATTTTTAACCGACTTCAAAAAAGGAGGAGGTTCTATGTTCCAATGTTTGTATTTTTTTTTTGTATGTTCACCGATTACTCAGTCAATTTTGGACCGATTTTCAAAATTCTTTTTTTATTCGTAAGGGTACTCTTCTGAGGTGGTCCCATTGTCACCAAGTCAAGATCTGATGATGGGAGCCTAGGGCAATCGAGGGCAAGCCTTTTTAGCATTAAGACACGCATTTACATTCAGAAAGTATCATTTGGTAACCTGGACCTGATGAAAAAGACCGTAAATGGCCAATGGCACTCGTCAAAGCTAAGTAATGCTCGCGCGTTGATAAACGAACATGATTACTAAGCCAAGATAAGCGACTAAGAAGAAGCTTTAAGTTGATGATTCTTTCGAATGATCTGATGCTTGACTATAGACTCGAACTTGTGTGAATATTTTTATATGCAAATATGTGTTTTAATGTTACATGCTCATCGGAGACGCTTTGGTAAGGAAACCAATGGCGAAAGTTCATTTTAGAGCCAGATACAAGATGCAGACTGATTCCATGCTTCATGGAATTATGAAGTTTAGAAGAAAGCATAAAAAATAGACAAAGTTGTATAATTTAATAGCTTTTGCCCGCAGCTTCGCTCGCGTTAAATTTGGAGTAACATATATTTACTTTCTGCGATCCTTCTTTCGTGTTTTGATTAATTTTCGGAGGATTACATCGAAATACAAATACGGACAGATTTTCTTTTAGACAGATGGTGCAAATTTGTGAAATGAAGTAAGGGGGTAAAATAGGGGATGAAAGTGTATATATAAAGATCGTCATTGTCGAAGATAAATCGATGGTTCTTTATGAAACTTGACATTAAGGCACTTGTCCCACCGCCGACGATGAGCGAGAAGCGAGCAGAGCTAGTAACTAGAAACGAGTGGGCGAGCAGCGAGAAGCGAGTGTAGTTTTGTCGCTCGGCTGTAAGCGAGTGTTCGCGTGCGACGGGCGATTACTCGCTCCACTCGACTCACTCGTGTGGGGCGGCCGCCAAGCTGACATCGCTGAGCGAGTATCTATGGCTCAGCGAGTTTTATAGCTCTTGTCGCTGCGACAAAAGATGTAAGAGCGAGTTCTCGCCGACAGTGTAAACAGCCAGCGATCAACTATTAATATAATTATATGTCTCTTTTACTCACACAGGATCTTATATCTTTTGTTCGTTTCTTGAGCGAGAAAATAGTCGATAGCCAGTCGTTTCCTCGCTGGCGGTGAGACAAGTGCCTAATAGGGGATGAAAATTTATATGGAACGTCGTCATTATCACAGATAAATCAAAGAATCTTTGTTTTTAAGTTTTCGAAAAGAACTAAAAAAAATCGGTTCAATTCGACTTGGACTCGCGCATCAAGGGTTCCGTACGTAGGTATTTATGAATATCCAGTGTTAGCAGAGCTTATTTTAAGCTTATAAGCAAAATGTACGCAATGTGGGGTAATTTTAGATGGCTTATTGACATAGACAGTCAGAAATGAAAAATTATGATTTTCAGGTTTTTCTTATTTATTTTGCTATAAGGGGAAAAAATTGCTAATAGAGATACTTTTATACAAAATTCCAAATTTCTAGGACAGCTGGAGTACCTTATAACTCTTTCTGTTAAGGCGATTTATATGGAAACACCTTTTTAATGACTGTAGCTTTTGATGACGTTAACTTAGAAGTTCAATTTTTTCACAGCTTCCGGGACTATTGACCTGAGTTTAGGGTTTTAATTTCAACTCGATACATACTCCGCGCGTTTACGGGATAAAGGGTCTTGACAGACAGACGGATGGACGGACAGCAAAGTTCCTTTTAAGGTACGGAACCCTAAAAAACATTTGTTCCGGCTCTTTACACATTTTGACATTTTTCATACTTGAAAATATGGGGATGAAAGTTCGTCCAAACAAATTTACTATAAGTATATTTATCGGAAATATGTGTAGCTATGCTTAGTAAGAATGCCGTCTTAATTATAATCCTACCCTCCTAACTTACAATAAAGGACGTAAGATGTCAAGAGTTCACTATGAAGAATAAGTCCTTTTGTGTTTGCAGGGTAGAATACGCGTCGTATTGCTAACCCGCAAAATATTTATGTTTTACCAAAAAATGGAAGAACAAAAAAAATTAGTTGAGATATAATATGTGTCTAAGAAACATGATATAAATGGATTTTAATTTAATTTAATTTTTTATTTTTATTTATAAAGCACTGTATTAAAATATGTTATTTTTTCATAAACTGTAGAAGTTTCTATGTTCTATTATTGGCAGAATAGGTACCCTAAATAAATTAAAAACTTTCCAAAGTTACTATTCCACGCGGACGCGGTCGCGGGCAAAAGCTAGTATTATCATAAAGTAACTCATGTGAGAAAACGAGGAGATTAATTTTCGTGATCCATTAAAATTTTAATATTCTTCTGCGTCATCCATGCACTTATGCATTTGTCTAAACCAGTTTCCAAAACAGGTAAAAAAATTATCTTTTGGAAGGTCTAAAGAAGTCTTACATATTGTGTGTAAGTTACAAAAAAAACGTTTCTGTAGTTTAGATAAAAAAAAATGAAAACCCATTTTCTTTTTTTATTATTTTCTTAAAAACCTGCAGCATTTTCGATGCTTTTATTTTATGAAATATCATCTTACATCTGGGCTTATAAATCAGCAAAACGGCAATCAATTTGGCTTCCGGGGCCAATGTCCCATACAAACACGGCTATACCCCTTGAAATATTCCGTACAAAATATGAAATCCTTACAAAAATATTACTTAATTTTTTCGTAAAGACTACCGAACCCTATTGCGGGCGTGTCCGACACGCTCTTGGCATTGTGTTTCGTGTTTACAGTACAGATACATGCTGTCATATTGATATCAGTGTTTATCTTCATTTACACCAAGAATAATTTAGTCAGTAATGCAGTGGAGTTGAAAACATCGAAACGTTAGGAAATCATTCGTGCCAGTTACTCATTTTTAAATATGCATACGGTAATATTTCAGGAGAGCTTTATTTTGTCCACACTCAAGAAACCATTTACACGGTAAGCCCGCTGATTTTGTTTAGATATTGTGTTTTTCATGGGTCTATTGTAGAAATACACGATAAAAAAACGATATAGTTGATATCACAGTCACGAGAAAAGAGATTAATTAAAAAAAAACTATCCTACTAATATTATTAATGTAAAAGTTTGTGAAAATGTTTGGAGGTTTGGATGTCTGGATGTTTGAATCCCGGGGAGAGTTTGAGTCCCGGGAAGGACATAGGATAGCTTTTATTATCCCGGAAAATGGCTTTTCAGTGACGATATGATCATAAAACATTAAATTAAAAAAATCAAAAAACCCGACTTTATAGCTAGCTAATTTAAAGTTAAACAGTCGCTAATTCAAAGTTAAACAGTTAAGTGGACCAGCTCAAATATTCTTAGGAATGGGTCCCAGCTACTTAACAGAGTTCTAGACCACTAGGCTTATTTTCTTCCTTTTAGTTTTTTGTTTTTTTTTTTTTTAAACGCAATAACATCGACAGTTCGTACATCGGTGAAGTTTTAGAAAGATGTTTCCTTTGGATAGGCACAAATTTAACAGCATCATTAAACTGAATTTCGTCTACTGCTGGACGTAGCCCTTCCCTAAGGATCTCCATGACGATCGGTTTCGTGTAATGCGCAATGTGCCTTACCTGCTACCATTTAAAGTGCATTGCCCTTTGAGTGATCTTGAGACTTTTTATGAGGCCTACTCCAATAATAATAATAATAATAAAATTTATTTATTCAGATAACTAGGATCCATCAGTTGTTAGTATTACTTATAAATATGTTAGGTACATGGTGTTAGTTAAATGTACGATGCTTACCGTAGTGTTAGTGAAACAAACAAAAATAAAGAAAAATCAAATAAAGAAAATAAAATAGTTCAGCACTTTTACTAGTACATAGGCTTGTTTGTCAGTACATGAATCATATGACAATGATTCAGATACTGACAATCAAACCTATCTGCGAATGCCCTCAGGATGCCGTTAGCGCTCCCCTCCACCCTCCGCACTAGGGATTAGGGATGTGCACCGCTTGCGCATGATTGTGTAAAAGCAGTCCACTCTTGCTGCAGCAAACATCCCCGATGCACTGCAGAACCGAGGAAGCCCCATCAACACCCTGAAAGCATTGTTGTACTGAACACGTAGGGCGCTGTATTGCCTTTGCGCACACGCGATCCACAGACTGCTCGTATAAAAATTGGTACAAAAGGCTCTAAAAAGAGTCAGTTTTACCCCTGGTGAGCAACGAGCAAACCTGCGGGCCATCATGTTCGCTCTAACTGACAACGCCCTCCGTTCTCGCTCTATGTCTGCATTGTCGTTCAAATCCGATGTAACCACATGACCAAGATATTACCAATGACCAATGACATGACCAATGGACCACGTCTCAGTTCTACATTATGTTATCACTAGCACCCGCACTGATTAACCCGGCGAGCATGATGAGGAAAACAGTCACACCAAGCATGACGCAGGGTATGACATACCCAAAATTTAATGTATCAATTATAGTTTTTACTAATTTTTATTTGACTTAATTTAGTGTACATTATTAAGTAATTAATTCATTATTTAGTAAAAGGTCTTATTTTTCTGTTTTTTCTGTGCATCTATATTTCAGTTTGTATTTTCAATTTCGGTTTTACGGGATGACCGTAAAAGTAAAAATTTGGAATTGAAATAAAAAATACAAAAAGATTCCAAAAAACCAATCTTAATTTGATTGCTTAGAAACGATATCTCTTGTCCGGGTGAGCGGTTAGTTCCAAAGGAATGCCGAAAAAGTTTGAGGGCTTACGGCATAGATGTCGCTAGCGTCGCTGCTTAAGTGACTAAGTAAGAAACACAAGCTGAGATATGAGGTGCATAGGGAAATTCGTGTCGGTACCGTTGACCATCAGTGGTGTAGCGGTATAGCACGCGGTACGGATTACCGAGGACCTGGGTTCGATTCCCAGTGATGGTCTTATTTTTCTGTTTTTTCTGTGCATCTATATTTCAGTTTGTATTTTCGATTTCGGTTTTACGGGATGACCGTAAAAGTAAAAATTTGGAATTGAAATAAAAATACAAAAAGATTCCAAAAAACCAATCTTAATTTGATTGCTTAGAAACGATATCTCTTGTCCGGGTGAGCGGTTAGTTCCAAAGGAATGCCGAAAAAGTTTGAGGGCTTACGGCATAGATGTCGCTAGCGTCGCTGCTTAAGTGACTAAGTAAGAAACACAAGCTGAGATATGAGGTGCATAGGGAAATTCGTGTCGGTACCGTTGACCATCAGTGGTGTAGCGGTATAGCACGCGGTACGGATTACCGAGGACCTGGGTTCGATTCCCAGTGATGGTCTTATTTTTCTGTTTTTTCTGTGCATCTATATTTCAGTTTGTATTATCAATTTCTTTAACATATTTTAATCTAAGAAGCTTTAATTTAAAAATGAAAAATGTTTAATATAACACCGGGAAAATCACATTCAATTATTAAATACAGTGGATCCCAAACTAGCCGTTTGTGGAGCCTGTATCTTGGGAACCGGAGTTGACATATTAACAACAATCCGTTACCCGAGACTCCGTCCGCGTAGATTTCGGTTTTCACTGTCCCGCGGGAAATAAGCGATTTTCCGGGACAAAAAGTATCATAATGTCCTTTCCCGTGACGCAAACCATCTGTAAGTATACCAAATTTCATCGAAATCGGTTTGGCGGTTTAGACGTGATGGAGTAACAAACAAATAAGCAAACAAACAGACTTACAAACTTTCGCATTTACATTAGTAGGAAATAGGATAAAGAGTTCTAATGCACAATAAACTAAACCTACATTAATACAATATCAATGTATATATGGTGTATGTAAGGTCTTCCATATTTGCAACCACGGCTACAATGTAGTAATTGATGTGTTTTTTATCCATTAACATAATAAAAACCATTAAATTTAAAAAATCAAAAAACCCGACTGCCATGAATACTATATAAAAGGAATAAAATAAGTCTAGTGGTCTAGAACTGTGTCAAGTAACTAATTTAATGTTTACCAGTCGGGACCCATTCAAATCGTGACCAGCTCAATAATTCATGGTACCTAATGGGGCCCGACTGTTGAACTTTAAATTAGCTACTGGACAGTTTTAGACCACTGGACTTATTTTCTTCCTTTTAGTTTTCAAGGCAGTAGTCGGGTTATTTGTTTTTTTTTTTATATTTTATTCCATACTTTTCTGTAACTTCTGTGAAAATGGTAGATTAAAAGTATTATACCCCATATATATAGCTTCTGAGCAAGCGCAGCATAAGCTGAGCCTGTTCCTTTTGCCACACAGTGCAAGGGACTGGCAAACGCATTTTTTATTAGTTTATTGTTTATTTGTATTCTGTGTGCCTATCCTGTATTGTTCATGTTGGCAAATAAATCAATCTTCTTCTTCTTCTTCATATTTAGAATGGGCTAATTATTAGCTTTCGTTTATACCCATATTATTATTGCTACAATACAAAATATATTTTTTTCATTCCTCCGCCATATTTTTTTGCGCATACGCCATATTGAAATATTATATAGCTTGTAACTACGACAGTTATGATAAATCCAATGATAGTACCTCATATGTTAAAATCCGCCCAGCCGTTAAGGCTGCAGCGAGGACCAAAGAAATGGACATACATACCCACATACATACATACATACATACTTACATACATTCATATATACATACTTCCGGCGGTCGGTTAAAAACTAGGACAGTTCGATAGGTATATTATGCATAATTTTGCAGAAATATAAGTTTTAGTCCACACTAATTTCATTAAACATGGAAGCGTACAAAGTGCTATTTTTTTTCTTATTTCAGGAGCCTGTCACTCAACACGAGTTCATTTAACAAGCATACTCAACCGACACAGAAACTTAAATCATGGAGAGAAATCCCAGGACCATCATCTCTCCCCGTTATTGGACCTTTTCTAAACTTTTTACCCGGTGGTAATTTCTTCAGCCATTATTTATAAATAAAATAAATAAATAATAAATAAATATCACGGGACAATTCACACTAATTAACCTAGTCCCAAAGTAAGTTTAGCAAAGCTTGTGTTATGGGTACTAAGCAACGGATAAATATAATCATATAGATACATGCATACTTAAATATATACTAAACACCCAAGACCCGAGAACAAACATTCGTATTTTTCATTCAAATATCTGCCCCGACACGGGAATCGAAACCGGGACCTCAAGCTTCGTAGTCAGGTTCTCTAACCACTAAGCCATATTTACTTCATCGATTAATATTTAGTTTGTGAGAAAGGTATTTTAACTTAAAATTTTAATGCAGGTGTCTTAAGTGGTTACAAAGGGATCCAGTTGTTTGAACAAGTACACAAACTGTATGGCCCAATAGCAAGGATTGACGGTATTTTCGGAAATTATGATACGATTTGGTTATCTGATCCAGATGCTGTGGCACACGTGAGTATTAGTCATCGATGAAAGGAAATAGAATGATGATGTTCATAAAAATCGGCCAAGTGCGAGTCGGACTCGCGCACAGAGGGTTCCGTACCATTATCTATACAATATTAGACATTAGCAAAAAAGGCAAAAAAAACAAGTTTGCAGTATGGGAGCCCCCCTTAAATATGTATTTAATTTAATTATATATTGTTAAAGTCATTATACAACTAAATATTCTGTGAATATTTCAAGCGTCTACCTGTTGCCGTTATTAGTATCGAGCGAAAAACGGCAAAACAATCACGTTTGTTGTATGGGAACCCTCTTAAATATTTTTTTATTCTGTTTTTAGTATTTTTGTTGTTATAGCGGCCACAGTAACACATAATTTGTGTCTAGCGTTACGGCTCAAGAGATAGAGCCCTGTGACAGACGTCTGTCGGACAGACAGACAGACAGCGGAGTCTCAGTAATAGGGTTCCGTTGATATCGTACCTGCAATACCTTAACAAAAATATAATTATAGAATTATATTTTATACTTACAAGAAGAGGCCCACCTCTCTTTTTTTTAACCCCCGACGCAAAAAGAGGGGTGTTATAGACCGCTATGTGTGTCTGTGTGTCTGTCTGTGGCACCGTAGCTCTTAAACGGGTAGACCGATTTGTATGCCTTTTTTTTTTAATTTGAAATTTGGTTTTCTAGCGATGGATCTAAGACATGTTTTATCAAAATTGGTTCAGCCGTTTCAAGATCATCAGCTCTTTTGTTCGCTGCGGTAGGAATCTTAGACGCATAATGGGTATTTACTTTACTTTGAAACATATTTGGGACCTAAAATTTGAGACACCCATGTATGCTATATAACTATGCAAGATTATGGATTTCTCGGCCTGATGCTGCAGCCAGGATATCCAGCACACTAGTACACTCCATAAAAAATAATAGCACATAATATGTCGTGTTTGGATTCGTTTTGATCAGTAATTGATTGTACATACAATGCAGTGGTGGCAACACGACGAGCTGATGCTGCAGCCAGGATATCCAGCACACCAGTATACTCTTGAAAAAATAATAGCAGTTATGTCGTGTTTGATTCCTTTTGATCAACACACTAGTACACCTTCAAAAATTAATATACCAGTTTAAAAAACATGAAATAAAAATCTTAAATTTAAAATTTAAAAACCCCCGACACCAAAAAACGCCAGCATAAACTAAAAAAAAATGCCCTTAAAGCAAACGCCGACAAAAAACGCCGCCAAAAAAGAGAACTAAAAAGTAAAAAATAATCATGCACTACCTAGCTGTTGCCCGCGACATCATCTGCGAAAAAATGACTATGCTGATTTCCCGCAAAATTAGCCTAAGTTAATTTAGTATAAGTACCTAGTAATATTTTTTTTTATCTTAACGTCGTCGGTGTCGGGGAACCGCTAAGGTTAACAGGAAACTAAAGTACATTTTTTAAAGTATTAACCGCTAAGGTATCTAGGTAGTGCATAATTATTTTTTACTTTTTAGTTGTCTTTTTTGGCGGCGTTTTTTGTCGGCGTTTGTTTTAAGGGCATTTTTTAAAATGTTTGCCGGCGGTTTTTGGTGTCGGGAGTTTTTTTGTTAATTAAAGTTTTAGTTTTAGTTATTTTAATTTAATAGTAGTTTTAGTCCTACGGATATTTTGTATTTTCCTAATATTTTCTTAATAAATAAAAGTTTTTCACTTACAAGAATGTATTACTTGAAAAATACTGAAATATTTTTTTTTTTTACAAATAGATCCTTCGGGGCGAGAACACGATGCCTGTACGCCCAACTGTGCCGTCGTTCGAGTATTATCACAAGAAACACAAGAAAACCTACGTCCCTAACCAAATAACAGGACTAGGAACTGAGTAAATAATCCGATGGTTGAAATGATAATTGATCTAAGGATCATTTTTTGAGATAATGAGTTAAATAGTTCGGAATCAGTTAAATTTTCTCCGTCGCTTGAAAAATGATTCAAATTTTTCAGAAAAATGGCGCTTAGATCAATTTCCGTTAACCGTCGCACATTTAAATATCCTAAATTAGAACAAAGACATCCTTTTGAGTTATAAATGCAGGAACATAACTAAGAGCAAAAAGCAGCAGCAGCAGCGTCACATCGCCTTTTAATTTAGGGCATTCAATTACAGCCATGGCGAAACATGGAAAGTGTTTCGGTCCAAAGTGAATCACATTTTCTTGCAACCAAAAGCTATCAAATTATACAAGAACGTATTAGCAGAAGTAGCCGACGACATGATTAAACGGTAATTAATTGAAGCCTACTTTGAAAATTAAAGTCAAACTTTGTTAGAAGCGATGTGTTTATAAAATACATAATATTGTATCAAAACGGGTTTTCTCATTTGTTTATTTTTTTACCAGTATGAAGTCAATTCGCGATGAAAACTTTATGATAAAAGAAAATTTCGATGTTGAAGCTAAATTATGGGCACTGGAGTCGCTCGGTCTGATCACTTTTGGGACTCGCCTGAACTGTTTGGATCCTAATCTACCCGAAAATTCAGATGTAAAGAAGCTCGTTCAGAACATCTCCGATTTCTTTGCTATTGCAGCAAAAGTTGATTATGGACCAAGCCCATGGAGATATTTTTCAACGAAAAATTTTAGAAAAGCCATGAAAATTTACGAAGAATACGAAAGGTAATGTTTCTAACCAATTTAAACTTTTAAGTAAAATCTTCAGAGCAAAAATAAAGCGCTTAACATGAAAAGAATTTGCATAGCTACATTTTTGATTAATATTATTTTTTTAATTTTGAATGTTGTGTCGCCTGCCTAAATCTCTTTGTGCATAACGTACTTCAATTGGTAGTGACATATATAAGCTGTTATGGGTGTGGAATAAAAATAAGTTTATATTTTTAGGCTAACTTCATCTTTTGTAGATAATGCGATAAAAAATATTATAGAATCTAATCAAAACGACAATGATGCTCTTGACACAGAAAAACCGATTCTAGAGAAGTTGCTTGAAACTGATGCCCAGGTCGCACGCATCATGGCTTCGGAGATGCTTCTAGGAGGAGCAGATACGGTTAGCTTAGTTGCTTATTTGTAGCCCAACTCAAACTGCCTCGTATCGTTAAAATTTAAGATATATTTCTGATGACCAGTAACATTCTCGTTTATATACATACAGACCATGGCCATCATACAAATTCTCATAAAGTTATTAAATTCCAATAAAAAAGCCTAATAAACACGTCTGAATATACCTATAAAGCATAGGTACTGTGTGACACACATGAGAGATGAAATAAAATGGTTGGTAAGTTCGAAATCCTAAAAACTAAGGCATCGTCCTAAGTAATAGAACGCGATGCGCGATCATCGCGCGAACTAAGCGATGCGACCATCGGGCGCTTGTCCCACCGCCGACGATGAGCGAGAAGCAAGTAGAGCGAGTAACTAGAAACGAGTGGGCGAGCAGCGAGAAGCGAGTGTAGTTTTGTCGCTCGGCTGTAAGCGAGTGTTTGCGTGCGACGGGCGATTACTCGCTCCTCTCGACTCGCTCGTGCAGGGCGGCCGCCAAGCTGACATCGCTGAGCGAGTATCTATAGCTCAGCGAGTTTTATAGCTCTAGTCGCTGCGACAAAAGATGTAAGAGCGAGTTCTCGCCGACAGTGTGAACAGCCAGCGATCAACTATTAATATATGTGTCTCTTTTACTCACACAGGATCTTATATCTTTTGTTCGTTTCTTGGGCGAGAAAATAGTCGATAGCCAATCGTTTCCTCGCTGGCGGTGAGACAAGTGCCTCGCGTGTGCGCGCGATCAAACATATTGAACTCGAATAGGTGTCCTAACTGACAATCGCGCGACAATCGCGATGGTCGCATCGCTTAGTTCGCGCGATGATCGCGCATCGCGCTCTATTAGGATGATGCCTAACAATTCCGACGTCGTTGTGATTGTAACAGAAGGGTAATAGGGGCCTTCTGCTGATTTTATTATTTTGCTCTTTTAGATATTATAATGACATGGTACACTCATTTCAGGTATCAATTACTGTCCTTGCAACGTTATATCTCCTCGCCAAAAATCCGGAGCAGCAAAGAAAATTACGAAAGGAAGTATTAACGCAGCAAGACCGGCGATCTTACCTCAGAGCGTGCATCAAAGAGTCCATGAGAATGATGCCTGCGGGCAGTGCAAGCCACCGATTGACCACTAAAGAATATCACCTGTTGGGGTACAAAATACCCAAAGACGTAAAGTTATTTTTTTATCGCTAGGTACTTCAGCTGGAGGTAATATTGTGACTAAACAGCAAAGAAGACGTTCTTTCAGGTTTTGATGATTTTATCTCATCAATACATGTCAGGATTGGAGGAGCACTATCCGAACCCTGATGAATTTATTCCTGAGAGGTGGCTCGTCGAGAAAGAACACCCGCTTTATTACGGCAATGCTCACCCTTTCGTCACCGCACCATTTGGTTTTGGAGTCAGGATGTGTCTAGGTAGGTCAGATAGAAAGAAAGAAAGGTTTATTTTGGCTCCATAAGTACCACCTAAAACTAAGACCAAAACTAGCACTAAAACTATGTTACTTTGTGACATCACAGGATACCAAAAAGAGTCTCCACTCAGCATGTGTTGCCGCACATTATGTGCAGTAACGCTGGTTTTCTGTGGAGGTCAAACGTTGAGCCAGTTCCTTTGCATCAGTCAGACGAAGATAAAAAAAAATTAAAACCATAGACAAGGAAGAAGTGACGTCGCTCAGTGTAAAAGATAATACTACATATATTTCTGTCGTGGCAAAAAATAACCTTAAAACATTTTCTTTTGCGATGCGATGCCTTCGACAAAAGGAACCGGCTGGCAGTTAGGATAGAAGTTAAGATATCGTCTAGCTAACCATATAAATTTGTAATTTATTTCCAAATTGCATAGGTAAGTTTTGAATTTAGTTCATTAGTTTTGCGGAGTTACCTACTATCCAGCTCAGATCAAATAAAAAAGTAAAGATGGAGAGCGGTGAACAGCCGAGTGAGGCCGATCAAACTACACCAATCCGTGTGCTTACACAGTGGCACGCACACACTTGCAACCAAACTACACCAAAACCTTATCACTTAGCAACGCATTCCCGTGGAGCATGACGTATCTTAAACTTCGACAAATATAACTAATAATGCCAAATTGTGCCGTGAAAGGATGTAAAAACTATCCGTCCAAAAATAAAATGCAGGATGGAATCACTTTTCACACGCTAGTAAACTTTGAAACCCAATATTTTCATTAAAAATCGAAATAATTTTGTTTGTATTTTGCTTTGAACACAAAACGTCAATACTAGTGTTGCCATTATAATAATTGTAGTTACCCTATTATTGGGTAAAAGTCGCCTAGGTAATACAATCTTTTATTGTTTATTTTTAAATTCTATTCTTTCTATGGCTTAAAACTTGAGAACGTGACACGTAACGTAAAGTTATTTGGTTCTTGTAAAAGTACATCAACGTTTTTTATTGTAGTAACGGTATTAACGTGAACCGCAACGTAAAGTTATTTGTTTCCTGTAAACGTTTACTAACTTATTTTAATATAGTTGTTTTAGGCTGGTTTATGAATTTAAATCAATAAACAAACAAGTGAATTTAAAGCAATAAAAAAATAAGATAACGATAACGATATTTTTGTAGTTGCGGGGTACTTCGAATTATTATGGCAACACCGGCCTACGAATACATGTTTATAAAACAGGCCTCACTTGGCTGCTTACCGCTCTCCATCTTTACTTTTTTATTTGATCTGAGCTATCCAGGCGCTATGCCAATATATAAGTAATTAATCCCTGCTAACTAAATAACAACTAACCCCTTTCTTGGGTTCTTTAATAATTATTCCATACTAGCTTACCGCGGCTTCGCTAAGTTGTTAAGTTTGTGAAGCTTTATCAAGCAAGCAAGCCAGCAAGCATCAAGTGAGCATGTAATGTTTGCACAAGCATGCAAGAAGCATGCAAGAACATGTAATTATGCAATGAATAGTGCAAGCAATATGCATTCGAGCATGCAAGCAAACTGCATTCAAAGCTGCATTCTAGCTCCTTCATGCAAGTGAGCGTAAGGAAGCATGTAATTACAAAATATAAGCAAGCACATTCGAGCATGGCAAGCATCAAAAGTGCATCAGTGCAAGAAGCCGCATGAGCATGCAAGCAAACATGGTTCAAGCATCAAGCAAGCTGCAAGCAAGCGTGCAGTAAGCATGCAAGTCAGCATGCAAGCAAGTTTGTAAGGAAGCATGTCATTATGCAAGGAATAGTGCAAGCAAGCATGAATTCGAGCATGAAGCATACATGCATTCAAAGTTGCATTCAGCATGGCAAGCATGTAACTTTGCAGAAGAGTGCTATAGTAAGCTGCATTCGAGCATGCAGCAAACATGCATTCAAGCATTTAAGAAGCATGAAGCAAGCATGCAAGAAGCATCAGCCAAATAAGTAGTGCAAGCAAGCATGCAAGCAAGCATCATTCAAAGCTGCATTATGTGCAAGCAATCCTAGTAATTTTGCAAGAAATAGTGCTGTAGTAAGCATGCATCAGCATGCAAGCAAAATGCATTCAAGCATGCAAGCAAGCATGCAAGCAAGCATGCAAAAATCATGCAAGCGCGCATGCAGAAGCATAAAAGTGAGCATTAAGTAAGCATGTAATTATGCAAAATGTTGCAAGCTCTGCTGCAAGCAAGCATGTAAGCAAGCATGCAAGCAAGCATGCCAAGCATGCAAGCAAGCATGCAAGCATGCAAGCAAGCAAACAAACATGCAAGCAGGCATGCAAGCAGGCAAACAATATGCAAGCAGGCATGCAAGTGAGCATGTAAGTGAGCATGTAAGCAAGCATGTAGCAAGAATAGTGCAAGCAAGCATGCATTCGAGCATGCATTCAAGCATGCAAGCAAGCATGAAGTTTTGCAAGAAATAGTGCTAGTAGTAAGCATGCATTCAAGCCTGCATTCAAGCATGCAAGCAAGCATGCGAGCAAGCATGCATAAATCATGCAAGCAAGCGTGGAAGCAATCGTGTAAGCAAGCATGTGATTATGCAAGAAATGGTGCAGCAAGCAAGCATGCTTTTTAACACATTATTAAGTCAGCTCAGTCAGCTCCGCGGTTAGAATACAAAAACAAACTTTTGGTCATCCTTGGAATGGCAATTTTTTTCGGGATAAAAAATATCTATTATTTATTCTGGACCTCTAATATGACGTATGCAAATTTCATAGGAATCGGTGCAGTAGTTACGGCGTGAAAGCGTAACAAACAAACAAACAAACAAACTCACTTTCCCCTTTAATAGTAAGGATTTGCCGTGTAATATACACAAAAGTTTGTTAAGTTTGTGTTAACTTTATCGTTCCTTTATCTAGCTTTATCTAGTCTTCTACTTTAATGTTTGACTTCTTCAGACGCACCCAGAACATGAATATGTCAATGATATTTGTTTTTGTACTACTACATTTTGTTAAGTCGTCTGCTTTTATTAGTTTATTCTTTTCTCCTTCATTCCATGAACGAAAGTTGAGTGAAAAACAAAAGATAAGCACCACTTTCTTAGTAGGTAACATCAGCCGTGCATCAGCATGAAGCCGTGGTGGCCTAGTGGTTTGACCTATCGCCTCTCAAGCAGAGGGTCGTGGGTTCGAACCCCGGCTCGCACTCCTGAGTTTTTCGAAATTCATGGCGGACGGCATTTGATTCCACGAGCTGCGGTGAAGGAAAACTCGTGAGGAAACTACGCAAACTGCGAAGCGTCATGGGGTGAAAGTTCCCAATCAAACTGGCCCGAGTGCATAGGGTAAGCCCTGTCGAGAGGAGGCCTGTGCCCAGCAGTGGGACGTATATGGCTGGTATGATTCTGATGATGATGTGCATCCCAGTAAGTAGTCTATTTTCAAGTTTATTTGTAAATGATTATGTCGTAAAGTATTTTGAATTTGGAATGGTATGACTACAATTAAAAATTGAAAAAACAACAATTTAATTATAAAAATAGTTTTCAGTAAACATTATCGTAATTACATAAAACACTACTGCCACTTGCTTTACGCATATCGTATCGCTGAACTACGGCAGACGATAATACAAAATGTCGTTTGTGATAAGATGGGCAGGAGCGACCCGCCAATCACCCAAAAGGTGCTACCATGACGCATTTCAATTTCGCAAAATGGCTTATGAAAGTGCAAATACATATTTAATCTGCATAAATTTAGGTATGGTAATTTAAATAAAGGAAAAGTAAGTTCTACCTACTGTATTGTTTTATTACCGTCACTGACCCCCGATATAAGAGTATTATAAGTTTGACGAATTGTTCTGTCGTCTGTAGGCAGTGCTTTAACGTATTATCCGATTTGAATCGGTTATTTCATTTAAAAGCAAATTTCCAGCAATGGTTCTTACCATTTCGCAAAATGGTTCAGCCGTTTTTAGTGTTGAAGTTACAAAATCGGGTTCCCAACTTTCTGTTTGTTTTATTATTCGGGCAATTTCTGCAATCCTGATCGCCCTTGAGGTGGGGTAACTCGAATCGGTGCGGGGCGGAGCGTGGCCATTCTGTACGTTAGTACTATTATATATGCTGTGGTTGAGTGAGCGCCTTCCCTTGTTAAAACCCGTCGCACGCACCCTCGTCAGTAAGGGCCTACGCTAGGTGGAAGCACGGAGCGGGCGCACGCCTGCGGGTGCGGGTGCGCAAAATCCGTCGCACAGGACGCCTCCAGTTTGCGCTGCTCATGCTATTTTCAAATAGACGTCCATCTGCTGCGTGCAAGTTAGAATAGGCCCTAAATGCCACTTCCTTCCAGTGGCGGCACAGGACCTAAATTTGGTGTGGGTAAGATATTATTGACGAGGCACTATGACGACGCATTACAGATTAAGATGATCGATTTTTAAATGAGCAAGTAGGTAAATGACATTCGAGACATGTAAGGCAAACCATACAGTAATTGGCCACGTTACAGTAATTGCCCACTTGATTTTTTTATATGCAATAACCATAATACAAACAATTTAATGATAACAGCGACTAGATTGTTATAATTAGCACGATATTTGTTATGATTTATCACCACTTTTCTTTGTAAATTTTTAATTTAATTCAAGTGGGCAATTACTCTACTGTGGCCAATTACTGTATGGTTTACCCTACCACCAGCCAAATAATTGGTCTGTCAAATGAATATGTCGCTAAAGTCGAACTTTCAAGTTGACAGACATCTATGTTGGCATTATTGTTTTGTGACATGCAAACGATTATCAACTTTAGGGTGGTAGATTTGGGTTGGCTGATGGTACATCGTTGCAACAAGTTAAAAATCTAAACTAAAGCCGAGACACAGGGCGGCCACGCCATACAAAATACGCGTTCTTGAATCTACATAGGCACGACGACGTCTGTACACGCGTCAATGTGTGCGTAAAACACACAGGGCTGACTATCGCAAAACCCTAGTACTATAGGGTATGTAGGTATGGGCTTAGATGTGTAAATAAATGTAATCGTTAATCATATTTTTTTTAAACCTACTTAAAATGTGTCTGTCTATGTATTTAAGCATTATTATTTTACATTACAATAAATACATGACTACAAACTTGAACGAATTATTCGGTACCTAATTAGTTATTTTACGTATTAATCGCGATACTTTTAGACAATTTGTTATATAATTTAGTATAGTGTGTGTAGATAAGATATATATTGGTCTATTGATAGGAGAGAATTAACAAATCAATTTTACAAATACCTACCTACTAATATAAGACGTCTATTTATACATTATAGGTACAAACTTTTAAACCTAGGTATTGGTTTTTTCCTCAGTTACCTAATACCTAAGTACATTGTACATGTTGCTAATTAAAGTTGGTTAGGTACTTTACCTACCTTTTTTCGTCCTTCGGAAATCGAAAAACACTCCTTTTCTTATCTTTGGCTGTTGACAAACACCCATACAATGCACAGTATATCACCATTTCGCAAAGTTATTGCTCCCGAACTTAGTGCCGTGCGACGGTGCGACCGACATTGCATCGCGTTGCGCAGTGCCTGTGGCAGTGCGCACCCGACTGCTTTCCTGCGTTTTTCCTGCAATCTGCGCTTGAGGGGTGGGGTAACTCGAACCGGTGCGGGGGCGGAGCGTGGCCATTCTGTACGTCAGTACTATTATATATTCTGTGGCCGAGATTAGACTTGCGAGAAAAATCGTTCAAGTTGCATTACATTGCGGCGCTCGATTGACCACTACAAACTCGTTGGCTTTATGGCCTCGCAACGTAAAGCAACTTGCACGATTTTTCTTGCACGGTTTAACGGTCGACTCATCGATTCGATAGTTAAACATCTGTAACACTGGCATTAATCATTAAGGGGTGGGGAAGACTATGAAACTGCCGGCATTCGCCTTTGATCGGCATTCCGATCAATTGACACTAGATTAAGGCAACCTATGCCCGATTGCTGT
>NC_133477.1:21241308-21281376 GCF_025370935.1 Choristoneura fumiferana | reverse complement strand
AGCCTCATCGAGAAACTTTCGGCACTCCATTGAACCAACCGCTCACCCGGATAAGAGATGTCGTTACTAAGCAATCAAATTAAGATTGGTTTTTTGGAATCTTTTTGTATTTTTTATTTCAATTACAAATTTTTACTTTTACGGACATCCCGTAAAACCTAATTTTTTTTTTTTCAAACAAACAAGCAAGCTGAGATATGAGGTGCATAGGGGAAATTCGTGTCTGTACCGTTGACCAGCATTGGTGTAGCGGTTTAGCACGCGGTACGGAATACCGAGGACTTGGGTTCGATTTTCAGTGCTGGTCTTATTTTTCTGGTTTTTCAATTAAGGTTTAACGGGATGACCGTAAAAGTAAAAATTTGGAATTGAAATGAAAATAAAATTCATTTATAAAAAAATCTGAAACACCACAGCCATAGATAATTACGTCTAGTCCATACTTACAAAATTTCATCTACTACTGTTGCCTAGTTTTCAAATGAGACCGGGACTACGTTTGTATCGAGAATGGAACGAAGACATCTCTTAAGCGTTTTTTGAAAGACTAAAGCGCCACAAAAAAATTAAAACCCAAACATTTTGACGCAGAAGATTTCGCTGATTCTGGTGATAGGTGTAACTCATTTTAGCCTAAAGTGTCGCTTTAGTACTTTTGCCTGCCGAGTGACGAATGTATAGTATGAACGTTATGTATGACGCGCTTTATTTTTTCAATTTTGATTTGATTGACAACAGTAAAAAATACCGATTCGATTGGATTCGCGCTGTCATCGTTCATCCACCATCACCTCTCATATATTTCGTTTTCTAGATTTTTTTACCGTACACTGGCAAAATTGACCTCCGATGGACTGAGCCATATTTAAAAAAAAACAACAACAACTGAATAATTACAATATTTATTTTCATCACACTTGCTCGTAAACAGTGTCGTAACATGCAGGCTACCTTGGTTGCAACCCCCCAAATAAAACCCTCGACCTTAATGTGCTTGTCATGAAACCCGAGGTCGGTAAATGAGTCATTGCCCGTACTAATTTTCATGTCATGAAGCCCAAGGTCGGTAAGTGAGTTTGTTACTGCATGGTGTGCTGCTGCTCCGTGCACGCGCTGCACACGCACGCCATGCACATGCTGCGGATTGCCAAGAGCGCAATCAGCGGTATCGGCAATTTTTGATAAAATATTAGTTTTTCTTTTACAATATACAATTTTATCGCAAATGTGATGAAAACATGGTATGTCGCACGGGCGTACTAGAATTACGAACATCGACTCATTAAAGCCCTCAGTCTTTCGACTTCGGGCTTCTAATAGACTCTCGTTCGTAATTCCTTATTTACCGCCCTTAAGATACAATGTACTATTTTCTTACCCCGGATACTACCCTATTGTGGACAAAAGCAAGCTTATTCCCCTTAAAAAAACATACAATTTTAGGTCATGATGTTCTACGTTTGGATTGGAGCTCTGCTAACGGTGCTTGTGCTGTATACCAGGCAATTATACGGCCGATTCAGTAAGGCTGGGGTCCGACACCTCAGACCTATCCCACTATTGGGCACTGCGGGGAAGGTAGTGCTCGGTATCCAACACGTTATAGATGCCACCAATGACGTGTACACGACATTTTTGGAAGACAAGTAAGCTTTTGAAATTTCTATCCTATTGCGACTATGTCTGTACTGTACCCTGTCTTTACCCTGCTCAGTATAGCGTTATAGATGAAAAAAAAGTCGTTGATACACTTTTTTTTAGCAGCAGCAAAAGAGTGTATCCCTTCATAGCACTCACATTATTTTTTTACGACAGTAGTTATATTTTAAAATAATAACAATAAACATGTTTATTATTTTATTCATTTTGTTACCAACGTTTAAGTTATTATATTGCTTATCGTTGTAAATTTTTAATTAAGATTTATACAGACTGTCAAAAAATAAGCATTTGATAACTTTTTTTTCTCTCCTTTTGATATCTTTAATCTGGTTTCAAGAAATAACAATGAAATGCTATACAAAAACCCCGACTAAAACGCCAGCAAAAATAAAAAAAATCGCTGGTAAAAACACGTCACCAAAAAAGACAACTAAAAATTAAAAAATAATTATACTTTAAAAAATAAAACATATGCATTTTAGTTTTCGGTTAACCTTAGCGGTCCCCCGACACCGACGACGCTTAGATAAAAAAAAACTTTTATGCTAAATTCACTTAGAAAGGCTACTTAATTTTGCGGGAAATCTGCATAAGTAGTCCCCGTGTGGATAAACGAATTCTTCTCAGATGAAGTCGCGGGCAACAGCTAGGTAGTGCATAATTATTTTTTACTTTTTAGTTGTCTTTTTTGGTGACGTTTTTTTGACAGTTTTGTGGGCGTTTTTTTTATTTTTGCTGGCGTTTTTGTCGGCGTTTTTTTTGTGTCGGGGGTTTTTTAAATTTTCAATTTCAGTTCTTTATTTCATGCTTTTTTAAACTTTGTGATATTATTTTTTAAGAGTGTACTAGTGTGTTTGATATCCTGGCTGCAGCATCAGCTCATCGTGTTGCCACCATTGCATTATGTAGAATGAAATACTGATGAATGAAACACGACATATCTGCTATTATTTAAGAGTATACTGGTGTACTGGATATCCCGGCTGCAGCATCAGGTCGAGAATTCCATAATCTTGCATAGTTATATAGCATACATGGGTGTTTCAAATTTTAGGTCCCACATATGTTTGAAAGTGAAGTTAATACCTACCGTAAGTACCATACCGTAAGTACGTAAGTAAGTGGTACCTAAGTAGTTGATTCCTACCGCAGCGAACAAAAAAGAGCTGATGATCTTGAAAGGGCTGAACCGATTTTGATAAAATATGTCTAAGAACCCTCTTTTTGCGTCGGGGGTGAAAAATTCACTTACATTCACGCGCAATCGTCTGATGCCGGGCCCGTTCACATGATACGAATTTTTTTGAGAAAAAGTGAATCTTAAGAACCACACAATGGTATATTAACCAGTTCTGAAAGGGTGTTTTTTTTCTCTGTGTATCTGTTTTCTGTATGTCTGGTGTACAATAAAGAGTCTTTTTATTGTATTGTATTGTATTGTATTTCCACACTTACAACTGTTTTACAGGAACTAAGCCTAACACAATTAATATTAATATCTAAGTATAATATTTGCTACGTCCAATCAATTTTATTAATTTCAAAAGCAAATTTTCACTTCATTCATTATTATATCAACAGGTTCGTCGGCCAATATTTATTATTGAAACCAATAATCTTCGTTAAAACCCCGGAACTTATAAAGAAGATCACCATCAAAGATTTTGAACACTTTCTGGATCACCAAGTTTTTGTCAGTGAAGAATCGGATCCACTTTTCGGAAGGAACTTGTTTTCATTAAGAGGTGTTGATATAATTAATAATCGTTATTAAATTGAGTCATCTTCTGGATTTCTACAACCACAACTTAAACCGTAAGAAAAGAAAATATACTTAGCATGACTTGAGAGGCTAGACTTTTTGTCGCCTAGAATTTCAAAGATGATCGTGGTCTTCAGCTGAGGAGCGGTTGTGAATTTTCATGTCGACTATCCTGGGGTTTTAAATAGTATGACTGTACCCTGCCCCTGCCTTCCACACACTGCTCCAACTGTCTCTATCAAAATTACGGTGTTGCTGGTCTAAAATTATGGTAGATGGTAAAATGTTACGGTAGACAAAAAAAAACACCTATTCCCGGGTGCGGTTGGTATACGACCCCGTATTTGACAACCTGGAATGAACGACACCGAACTTGAAGGTTTGAATTGTCAGATCCAGCAATTTTTGAGACAAGATGGAGCGACGACTTGGTTTAGATCGCGGGATCGCGGTGGATGCGGAAAGCGCAAGACCGGTCTGAGTGGAGAGCCTTGGGGGAGGCCTATGTCCAGCAGTGGACGTCTTTCGGCTGACATGATGATGATGATGATAATGAGCAATTTTTGTCGTGCATTCCGGGTCAACAATCGCGAGTTTTACTTTTACTGCACGCCCATCATTGCAGTGTTGCCGTATTAAAATTGTAATATTTTACTAAATCAAGTGCTGCTATTATAAAAAATATGGACACGGACAAAATTACGGTAATGTGCCACCGTAATGATTTATGTCTACGGTAGGTGGTAGATCTAGAAAAATTGTGGTGTGTGGTTGGACGCTGCAGAGCTGGAGTCTGGAGTTCGTACTTGGCAATAAAGTCCCTCTTATTCTAAAACCGAGCACAACACGGACACACGAAAATTATACCTAGTTGCTTAAATTACTTCGATTTTTGAAGTTAGGCTATGTTAGACTTCGTCATCATGAACAAAGCGTAGACTATCGCGGTTGCTTAGCCAATTTAGTTT
Source organism: Choristoneura fumiferana (assembly GCF_025370935.1). Lineage (NCBI taxonomy): Eukaryota > Metazoa > Arthropoda > Insecta > Lepidoptera > Tortricidae > Choristoneura > Choristoneura fumiferana. Next base: position 21,276,984 of record NC_133477.1, on the reverse strand, counting down.
TCTAAACTACTCGCGTTTATTCTTGATCATTTTGTATTATACACTTTTTCACACTGGTACTTAGCACTAACAATATCAGCCATTTCAAAATTGCACAAATTTTAAAACATGATTAATTTAATTTCAGGACAAGAATGGAAGGACATGCGATCCACATTGAGTCCGGCTTTTACGAGCTCCAAGATGAAGCACATGCTGCCTTTAATGGCGGAAGTAGGAGACCAGATGATTAGCTCACTGAAAACAAAACTTCGGGAATCAGGAAGTGAGTATCTTAATCAAGATCAAACATGTTTAATTGTGGTAATTTTAAATATATATTTGAATTTTACCATGAGCTTTGCGATGAAGAAACCCATTTTGTGGATACATTTGATTTTTCTGAAGTTCATAATTCTAACTGAGCCTGCTGAGAACTGGACAGTGGTCTTCGCTAACGACCCTCCCTCCAACAGGGACGACTTAGGACGTAAAAATAATAGTTCTGCGGGCGCTATGCATGGGTGCGTTATCTTGTAAAAGCAAGATTCCTTTGCCTAATTTACCTCTTCTTTTTTCTTTTGTCGCACCTCCTAACTGGTACAGTAAGTTAGAATCCCACCAAAAACATTCTGTAAAAAACTAGCCAAGTCTCGATGGAGCTGCTTGTTTATCTCTAAAAAGTAATGAAATCGAGACAAAGTCGTGCCAAGTCTAAGGTTCCTTACTGCGATTTCTTTATTATTAAAGTTAATGTTGTGTGACTTGGCCGTTGACTTGTACCCACTCACGTTTAAAGAATGTGAGTCTTAAGTCTTATCCAGTAAATGTTGAGACTCAATACGCGGACAATATATACAGGGTGTCCCAGAAGTACCACGTCACAGTGACACCAGAGTTAGGCCAGCTCAAGAGGAACCTAACCAACGTAACATGACTCCAGTAAAAGTTGCACGGTTTTCGAGTTATTACCGAAATAAAGATTTTTGGGGATACTCCCCTTTGTCTTGACATTTTTAGTACTAGCATCGACTTGGAAAGCTTTTAATAACAGTTTTTTATGTGTATCGAATCGTGAATAGTTACTTCAGAAGTGCAGTGTGTTATTTTGTCAGTAACTACCGTAAAATGCTGAAAAAAACTTCATTAATCTTGATTTAAGTTGTCTCAAAAACATGAATTTCAACTTTAACCATCTGCCATGAAAAAAAAATACTAGCAGCATATAACAGAGCCTCGACACTGTTTAAGTGGAGCAATAATATAATATGCATTTATTATCCTTGACGCTATTTGTGTGGAGTACCGAGACCGAGACATTATTAGTACTAATACTATCATAGCCAATAATTCTTGACATAAACTATGCCATTTATGGGGCACCGAATTTTTCGTTCCGAAATTAAAGTGTGATTCCGATAACACAAAAACACGTAATGAGGCTAGACGACGCGGGCGCAGTTGCCAACGCGCAGTAGTGGGGAGCGGAACTGGAAATGAAGCTTTTTTTTTGTATTAAGAATAGCTCTAAATGTGTGAGCAAGATAGCACGTCCATCTCACGAAGTGCACTGTAATAAAATCGTCTTCGGTTGAAACCCAAAGTATAATGGTAGGTGATGAAGTTGATGATCGTCGTCTTAATGATGATAATTTCGAATGCAATGATGATAGTCAAAATACCACAAACGGGACTTATATTAACCCCGACGTTTCCCGAAATGATTATGCTCACTATGATGAGGATAACGAACGACGGATTAATATGAAGATTGGTTTTTGGAATCTTATTGTATTTTTTATTTCAACTCCAAATTTTTGTTACTTTTACGGTCATCCCGTAAAACCCATATCGAAAATACAAACTAAAATATAGATGCACAGAAAAACCAGAAAAATAAGACCAGCGCTGGGAATCGAAAAAATCGTAAAAATCGGAATCGTAAAAGATACAAAAAAATTCCAAAAATCAATCTAATTTTGATTACTGAGCGGTTAGTTCCAATGGAGTGCTGAAAGTTTCTCGATGAGGGCTACAGCATAGATGTCGCTAGTGTCGCTGCTTAAGTGACTAAATAAGAAACAAACAGGCTGAGATATGTGGTGCATAGGAGAAATTCGTGTATGTACCGTTGTCCAGAGGTGGTGTAGTGGTATAGCACGCGGCACGGAATGCCGAGGACCTGGGTTCGATTCCCAGCGCTGGTCTTATTTTTCTGGTTTTTCTGTGCATCTATATTTCAGTTTGTATTTTCGACATGGTTTAATAATGAGTTAAAACACTGATCTGATCTTTTCCAGAAACATCCATGGAGATTGATGCAAAAGACATTGCAACTCGCTACGCTAATGATATTATAGCAACATGCGCTTTTGGGCTGAGGGTTGACTCGCTATCCGACCGTGACAATCACTTCTACAGGATGGGCAATAAGTCTACATTAGGTTTTAAGGCACTTCTTACCGTTTGGGGATATGGTTCTGTGCCTCGTCTAATGAAGGTTTGAGCTTTTTACTCTATTTTTTTTCTAAGTCTCGATCACTGAAGGCCTTGTGAAAAGTACCACATTGCGGGGCAAAAGTATTCCCCGGATTCTCCATTCATGGTGTTCGACCAAACGGTAAAAAACATGGTCTAGGTCGTCCGGCTAGCACTTCCTGAGTCTAGTTAGTAGGTACTCACACTAAATATAAAACAAATGCACACTCTAAAATTACTTTTACTTCGTTTTGTGCATAGGTGTGATGTTGGTCACAATATCTACACAGGGCTACGCTGATTATACTTAAAAATCAAAAACTGCATTTCGCCCTAATATGTATTATAAAGCTGACCTTAGTAAATATAGCGATGTAGTGATGTTATCAAAATGGAAGCATAAGTTCTGATACTTTAATGGTATATTTTTTTTATTGTTAGATGTTCAAGATGGCTATTTTCCCGGAAGACGTAAGAGAATTCTTTAAGCAAATAGTTTTAAACACCATGAACGAGCGTAAGGCGCATAACATTTTCCGACCCGACATGATCCACTTACTAATGGAGGCAAAGAAAGGTATCATCTTAATCTAACTAAATATAACTAAGCTCCCCATAAATTCATTAGTTGTATCAAAAAAATATAACGATACGCATAGTAGTTTTTTTTTTTAATTTCGTATTTGTTACGAATTGTATAATATATCGTGTCATAATACAGTTATTTTTTATTAAGTTCAGAATTTCTGTAGAATATTTTTAGCTTCAACTTAGTTTGCATGATGATAATTGAACTTGGCCTTAGTTTAAAATAAGCATGTTAGTCATTAATAAAAGTAATGATTATCACGAAAAATCCACACACCTCTGTCTGATAATCGATATAATTATCTATCTTTTTCTTCTTGCTATTTATGAGCCCTTTCCCACAGACGTCCAGTATGGTATATCAGGACGTATAGTATAATCATACCTGTGTTCACACACAGAAGTTTGCATCCTGTATTTTACGGGACAGCATTGGCAGTCGGAGAAGGAAAAAAGATAGTTCTAAACGAAACTTTTGATATGACAATGGAACTTACTTGCAAAGTAGCTAAAGCCCAAGTCCAGTCAATCAAAAAAAAAAAGACAATGACATTTGTAATTTTCCCGCCAATACTTTTTTTATTGTGTTTGCTATTCGGCTTTTGGGGCCATTATACACGAACTACAGCCCATTTAATCAACTACATTAATACTTCATAACGTCGCTGCGCCTGACAAGTTCCATATTATGTGATATTAGGAGGGTTTTGGGAAACAACAAAAAACGTTTTATTGAATAAGCAAACTGAAACACTGCAAAATTATTAATGCCACATTTTAGACCTTTATTCCAGATATATTAAAAATATAAACTTTGCCACAAATATTCGTTATTCAAGGAGCTAGAATTTTTGTAAACCAAAAAGTGCACATAACTGATTTAGAGCCGTCCAAAATAATGATGTATGTGAATTATTGCACATGAAGGATTTGGGAATGCGCTTATTCTTTTATTCTAAGGTTATAGTTATGTGCTCTTTAGGTTTTTTAAGTGTACAAGTCGTGCTCGTGATTAACAATTATAATATTAAAAATAATGGGCCAAACAATCAATCAATCAAATCATTTATTTGGCCCCTTTTGTCACTTAATTCTTAGTTATAATTTTAATATCACAAATATTATTGCTATTGCACCGTTAGTACTTTTTTTAAGGCGTAGGGAAGTGACGAAACGACCCCACCGCCTTCTGGTGGTATAGCTACCGGTTCAATCAGTCTATGGTCGATCCGCCATCCAACCCGAAAGTCCCTGAGGACAAGGGCACTAGGGGAAATGCCTTAAAAAGCGCACGACAGGGTCCTTTTAGTGTCGTGTGGTCAATCTCCTGCAACCACTATTTCCTGCCGGTCGTATCGGTCACCCGGTCCACCTGCACCGGGGAGCTAAGCTAAGGTCGAGAGGTGGACCTGTAGCTGCGCAACTACTTGTCCACTTTAATATTTTTCCCGCGCTGATAACACCCACATCTTGAGTTGGAAGTCCTCCGGCGCTGGAGACTGGTGGTGGGGATTGAGCTGGTGGGCTTGGTGTCTAGCTGGAACTCTGCACGTATGGCAGACGAGTAGTGATGGTCGCTATGGGCCCTGACTGAGACAAAATGTCTAGTTTGGCAGCTCACCTGTTGACAAAGCAGCCCTATTAAAGGATCCCACTGCTTTTTCCAATCCGGAGAAGGGCCTAGAAAAGGGTGGCCTAAACAAAGCTTGTCTCAGCAAAGCTAGGCGGCTGGTCTCAGTCGCCTAGTCACCAATAAAAGCGGTCGAAGTAAACGTTATACAAATGAATATCTTAATACATATAGCTGCCTGGAACGTGAGAAAATTATTGAACAATGAGTACAAACTGTGTCCTGAAAGATAGACTGCACTTATACTATACTTATACTGTCCTGTTATAATATCGACACAGCCGCATTCAGCGAGACACACCTAGCGGACAGCGGTGAGCTCTGTAAGGAACTGGGTGGTTATACGTATTACTGGATGGGCAAATACCCAAGATCCTACGCAGATAGCGCATGTAGAAGAAGGAGTTTAACCGACTCTCTTGTTTTGCGTACGTTGTTCAGGTTTCAGCTCCGTACAAAAGGTTGCTTATGATGGAATCCTGGACGACAACCATCTTGGTCGTTGTGGAGATCCGCAGACTTCTCTTGTCAGATCGAAAATACAAACTGAAACATAGATGCACAGAAAAAACAGAAAAAGAGACCAGTGCTGGTCTCATGCACGATACTCCTACACCTCCACTGGACAGGGGTTAGTTCCGAAAGGGCGTTACGTCTCTCGATGAGAGCGAAACTTAGATGTCGCTAGAGATGCTGCTTAAGTAGCGTAGTAGAAAAAAAGCAACCTGAGATATATGTGCATAGCAGAAATTCGTGCCTGTACTCCTGTCCAGTGGAGGTGTAGGGGTATGGCACGCAGCACGGAATGCTGAGGACCTGGGTTCGATTCCCAGCGCTGGTCTCTTTTTCTGGTTTTTCTGTGCATCCGTGTCTCAGTTTCTATTTTCGATAGAAATGTGGTGTAGATAATTATTTGTATGATCATAATATATGATTAAACATCTGTAATCGAATTCTTCAAAAACTTTTAATTAGGTTGATAAATGTTTCAGACCTCAACCTGAATAAAGTATCTTGCAGGAGCTCCCTATTAACATGATTGCAAACTAAGGACTAATTAAATATATAACATGTTATGTTGTTTGTAGGTCAGCTGACCCACGATGAAAATTCTGCCAATGACGCAGACGCTGGCTTCGCGACTGCGAAAGAATCTACTGTTGGAAAGAGGAACGTTAAAAGAGGTAATAGGCTTTTGATATAGAACTACAATGAAACACAGTAGTAAAATGAAGAATAACTCTTATTTAACGTTCCTTCAAGTTGGATGGAGTGGTGTTCATAATAAATTGGACCTGTATAACTTATGTTTGAATGTTGTGAAATAAAGATTAACTTTGAGGAAATAAAAGTAATGAACGATATTAATGATCAAACTAAGTAGCTACTTAGTACATACATGAATGATATTGTATATATTTAAGACAATGTCCGACGTGGGTGCCCCTTGAAATGTCGACAAACTATCAACATACATGATATCAACACTCGAAATAAACACAAGCTTGTCGTCCCTAAATTCCGTCTACGGAAAGTAAGCAAATTGTGGGAAACTGTGTGAGATTTTACAATAAAGTACCCGCCGAAGAATTGAACTTGCCACACAACTCTTTTAAAGACTAGAATAAAGAGTGCACTCCTGAAGAAAGCATACATATATTTAAAATTATTTATTTGTTTGACATTTGGGGACCATTTACATCTCCAACTCTTTATTTTATTACTATTATGAACTTTGACCTAGGAGGCTTTTTACACCTCTAAAGATTGTATAATTAGTTTACTTTGACATTTAGAGACTATATACATCTCTAAATTATTTGGAATAGGGATTTTTTAACTCAGGGACTTTATACATCCCCTTGCTATATTTAAGGCTTGTTAAGATTTGTATATTTTTAGTTAGTTTCTAGTCACAGGCCTGCGACGTCGACGTTCCCAGGACAATCTTATAGGGCTTTATAAGAACGGAAGCGATACATGTAATGCCCTCGGTACCGCTCTGCTTTCAGAGCATGACATGAGTGCGTGTGAGCTAACTTTGGAGGCGGCAAAGGTTGCCTTCGGAATCCAAAAGCTTAATGGTTACTTGACCTGAAATATATATTTCAGAATCATATTAAATATATTCATGACATTGGGAGACTATACATCTCTAATTTTTTTTTTCCTTTTTGTAGGGTTCCGGAGCCAAAATGGCAAAAACGGAACCGTTATAATTTCGCCATGTCTGTCTGTCTGTCCGTCCGCGGCTTTGCTCAGGGACTATCAATGCTAAAAAGCTATAATTTTTCACGGATATATATGTATACTATGCCGATAAAATGGTAATAAAAAATTCAAAAAAATCCCACCCATAGACGTAAAGTGGGGGTGATTTATTTTTTCTCATCCACCCTATAGAGTGGAATATCGTTGGATAGGTTTTTAAAACTTTTTTGGGGTTGCTAAAATGATTTTTCGATTCAGTAATTTGTTTGCAAAATTTTCAACTTTAAAGTGCAAATTTTCATTAAAATCGAGCGTCCCCCCTCTCTAAAACTAATTCGGTGGGTGGAAAAAATTGAAAAAATTCAGAATGGTATTAAACTTTCAAGGAAAACTATAACGGCTAAGTTTGCTTGAGAATTATTAGTAGTTTTAGAGTAAATAGCAGCCTAAGTATGTTTAGTTTTTAGTTTTTTAACTGAGGGACCCCATACATTCCTGTATTATCATTGTTTTTTCATGTAACATTTTCTTTAATTTTATACAGTAGTTTTTTAAGTATTTTATTTGTAATTATTTATTTTGAAAAAAAAAATTACAAAATTATGCAAGTTTTTGCGGATTCTTCTCGGCAATGATGACTTTTCCGAAAGCGCTGAGAGTTTAAAAAAATTACCTGTAAAAGAGCTCATTACGTCCTTCTCACTTTATAAATGATTTTAATTTGAATAAGGTATAATAAAATTGTATCGTTCAGCAAAACCAGAACATATAAACTCGGTCGATTTAATTCACTGAGTTATTTGAAATTCTCTATGATGTTTAGACACTTCAGTGCTGCAAAGCCAAGTACAAAGTTCTTAAATTAATAATAAACATTCTACTTTGTCTGAATTAACTTACTAGATCTCACAAATCACACAGTTTGAACTACGGATTGTATAGGAATCAAGAGTAAAATGGGACCATCAAAGCCAATACTCAGATAAACATTCTCTATCAACTCTTTAAAACGTACACTATTAATTTGTTTCTCAGTCTGGTCAGATAATGATTTGACCGCGCAAGCTGCTTTCTTCGTTTTCGCTGGCTTTGAAACTGTATCTACTGCCATGACGTTCCTCATGTACGAGCTGGCTGTCAATCCTGAAATACAGGAGAGGCTTGCTCGGGAGATCAAGGATCATGACAAGGCGAATGGTGGCAAATTCGACTACAACTCCGTACAGACCATGACTTATTTGGACATGGTTGTCTCAGGTAGGACACAGAACAAAATCATTTCTTTCTAACATATGAAAAAATGAACAAAAATCCCCTTATCCCCTATCCCCCTATTTCGCCTATGGGAAAAAATACGCCTTCTAATAATATAAGTACCTAATGTTATTCTGGACATAAATTTGTGATGTCCTGTAGAGTTTATATTATTTTAATTAAATTAAGAATTTCTATGCTATATCTATAGTATTTTTCATGTTTATATTTATTGTCTTTCAGAGGTGTTGCGGCTGTGGCCTCCTGCAATAGCTGCAGACAGGCTGTGTGTCAAGGAGTATAACTTGGGCAAACCTTATGAGACAGCTCCTGCAGACTATATTGTAAGTCAAATCTTTAGTTCATTTTAAACTCGCCTGGATTGACATAAATTTTACTGTGATTGTCATGGTTTTGTGACTGTGCCACGTTTAAAGGTTGAAAGGTCAACTTTGACAAAATCATTCAGAAAACCCATGAAAACCAGGCTTCTCAAGCAGATGGCCATGAGCTCCAGCCCAGGCTTGTATCTTTTTTTTTAATTTACCTTGAACATTTTTAGCTTTATGGCGATAACGTCTTGAGGCAATTCCCAAACACCGCTTTACAATTTTATGATGTGTGTAAAGTTCAGTCTGCTCTAGAACTGGGTCTGAAATATAGCCCAGAGCATCTTATTCAGAGGATCAGAGGTGCGGCCTGTGCCCAGCAGTGGATCATGTCGCTGCTTTTAAACAAAAGGGCCACAAATCAAAATTACGTTTTTTCCAGGAGAGCACATTGAAAATTTTCATTTCAGTTTTTAATTGTTTCTTGGCACTCCTACTTTCAAGGATTTTGTGTCATATATCATACGATGCGTGTTTAAATTCCCTATTTCTTGTTTATTTTAACTTTATTGTAACTAATATCTAACGACGACTAGCAGCACATAAGTCCCTTTCCATATAAAATATTACTCACAAGTAAATTGATATTTTGAATAATAGGCAACAAGTAGAAGAAATAAAAATGTTTTCAACAAAATTTTCATCACAACCTTGTCGGATAAAAGCAATCTTATTGCAAAGCTTATAGCAAAAATAGTATTTGGGCACAATAAGACATACCTAATAAACAAAAATAAATGCTTCTAAATTCACACAAAACCATAGGTAATATAATAACTACAGCTTCCTATCATTATCATTATCAGGCCTTCGCGTCTGTTCCAGACAAATTTTGGCGTGTTGCCTATCACAACGTCTTTGGTGGCTAACTAGACCGATGCGAGAGCGACATGTTCGTCCACAGACCTGACAAGTAGAAGTCTGCGGATGCACGGATGTTGGTGCAGAACCGCCTTGGTGTCGTTTCTGTCTCTTGTTAGCAAGTGCCTTGAATCAGGCTTCATCGCAATACTTGCGACCCTTCAATACACATCTGCGCCAATCTGTGCGTTTTTCCGCCAGCTTTTTCCCAGTGAAGGTGGTCAATTTTGAAGGCGGCCATATCTCACTTAGCGCAATCCTTAAATCTGAGCAAAGGTCTCCCGATCGAGACTTCCAATAAAGTTATAATATAAAGTTGTAATAAACTATTATTATGTATTCACCCATAAATAGAAATAGATCCTTCGTATTAGTATGACGATTCGATCGCGCAAATGTTGCCATACAAACGTTAGTGATTAGTTGCTCTACAATTACAACTTATATTTGCAATTGTTTATCTGTTGTTGTTTTTTGTTATTAATCATTTTTAAACTTTTGTTTTTTTATTTATTTTTTATTTTATCTGATTAATGCCGCCTTCTGACGTTCGTGCCGCGCGGCATTAGTCTTTTAAGTTTAGTTATAAGTTACAGGGTCATACTGGAAACCAGGGCTGCAGCTTGCCATAGCAACAAGCTGAGTATGGCCCTTTTTGCTTCTTTCGGCACAATGTTTCTTTTCTTGCTTTTTATTTACTTAGTATGTACGAGTATGTTTACGGTTGTCTATTTTTAATTGTAATTTTTTTCCCAAAAAGGGCTCACGCGTATAATAATTATGACGTCAATAGGCTGATTTTAACGAATGTTCGTGAAATATGAAAGTAAGGCTGATTGTGCCCACATTTTTTAACTAAAAGTGATTTTGGTTTTTTTTTTACTTGTGGCCCTTTCGTTTACAAGCAGCGTTGTATGGTATGTAGACAATGAAGACAACTTAGGAGATTAGCAACTGTTTGCAGAATGCAAGACGAAACCGTCTCAATTGAGATAATAATTTTTATATATCGTCAGGCACGTCAGTCATGGAATTAATTCTCTTTGTTTTTACTTTTACAGGTGAAAGTAAACGATAGTATACACATCCCTATATTTTCGATTCACCGCGACCCGAGGTACTACCCAAACCCTCTTAAGTTTGACCCTGAGCGGTTCTCCGACGAGAACAAACACAACATTCAACCTTTTACCTACATGCCTTTCGGAGTTGGACCTAGGAACTGCATTGGTAATAAAAAGATAAATTTTAGCTTCTTTTCATCACAAAAATCTTTAGTGTTATTTTTTTTCCATTCGACTGGATGGCAAACGTGCAAATGGGTCTCCTGATGGTAAGAGATCACCACCACCCATAAACATCTGCAACACCAGGGATATTCCAGATGCGTTGCCAACCTAGAAACCTAAGATGGGATACCTCAAGTGCCAGTAATTTCACCGGCTGTCTCACTCTCCACGCAAAACACAATAGTGCAAGCACTGCTGCTTCACGGCAGGATTAGCGAGCAAGATGGTTGTAGCAATCCGGGCGGACCTTGCACAAGGTCCTACCACCTGCATGTTATCACTAGCTAGAAGATTTCCACTGATGAAAATACTTATGCTGCAGCATGGAAACTTCATTCACTATAACTTGAGTTCCTGCTTTTTGAATTATACAATTACCAGCACTGCGCCTTTAGTATTTTTGGTATCATCATCACTCTTCGATTATTGCTTTTTATAATTCGCAGGCCCACTTTGTAAGATCAGAGTCTGTCGTAATGCTCTTTATCTAACCTGTCCATTTTCTCAAGTATTTTCATATATTGTCGCATTCAAAATTATTTTTTCGTTTTTCTGTCTTCATTATTAAATCAACCTCATTCTGTTTTTAATTACTCCATCGTCAATATACCTACATATTTACATTTGCTTTTACAAGCAGGCAGGTCGATCGTCATGGTAGAACAAAAGCAAGAGAAGCTTTTACAAACTACTTTAACTTTTCCAGGTTCTCGGTTCGCGTTGTGCGAGGTAAAGGTGATGATATATCGGCTTCTTCTGCATATGAAGCTGGAACCTTCCAAGCGGACACCAATTCCTGTCAAGCTGTCTACGGGCAGCTTTAACTTGAAGATGAGAGGGGGACACTGGCTGCAGTTGCGAGCAAGAGATTGAGACTTTTTCTTTGAACGAATGGCTTGATTATGGACCGTAAATGCTGCTAATAAAGTTTTTTTTTATGTAGTAAATGAACGTTTTTTTTAATGTGTGATTGGGGCCCTTTATACCAGATTAAAAGAGGCCAACTTAAAAAAGGCCACTTCATAAAATACTACTTTTAAACACTCAAACAATCAAACTGCAAACGCATATTAAAAGAGATAGAATTTCCCTGTTATTAAATAGAAACTACAGTATACAATAAACAAAATAAAATTAACCTAAACCTATAAACTAAGACCGAAACTACAACCTAAAAACCACCATTCCGCGTCGTACCCGGCTCAAAGGTGCCCATAATGCCAGCCGCATTTCCCCGCTGTATGGCCAGCGCCACTTGCTGAACCAGGTACGACCCCGAACGGGGGTCGCAACCCCTGTCCCGTAGCCTACGGCCCAGCTCCAACACCAAAGATTAAATTAAATTAATTGTAATAAATGCGTAGACCGTAATTTCCTTTAATGAGCTCACGATAGTTTGACGGAAGTACTTAGCGTCATGATTACGTGATTGATCGGTCGATGAGAAAATTGTCGGGCGCAAATTAAATATAAGATGCGGTCTAAAACCCGTACAAAATAAGTCTAGTGCTATCTAATGATTATACCTAAACACAGCTTTATTAGCTTAATTGTCTCTTAAGATCCTAGATAGATGAATGGGTATGATTTTATTGATTACCTAATAAACGAATTTTCGGTGACTGAATAAATAATATTTGTTCCTAAAATAGGAGAGCTGTCACATATACTTAATCACCAATTGATATTAAAACGGTTAGCTAAATATTATTTAAAAATTACTTGGAAATATTATTGATCATGAAATAATTACTTGGGTTCCAAAATAATAAATGTGTCACAAAAACTGAATCACCAACCAATATAGAAATGGCTACTAATCACTGAAAAATAATATTGATCATCAAATAATTGAACTGAAATTTGACGATATGATGTACAATGAATGAATGCAGGTGGTAGGACTTTGTGCAAGGTCCGCCCGGATTGCTACCACCATCTTGCTCGCTAATCCTGCCGTGAAGCAGCAGTGCTTGCACTGTTGTGTTTCGGCGTGGAGAGTAAGACAGCCGGTGAAATTACTGGCACGTGAGGTATCCCATCTTAGGCCTCTAGGTTGGCAACGCGTCTGCAATACTCCTGGTGTTGCAGATGTTTATGGGTGGTGGTGATCTCTTACCATCAGGAGACCCATTTGCTCGTTTGACATCCAGTCAAATAAAAAAAAAAATGAAATAATAATAATAATATCTTCTCACAAACTACACCAATTGACCCAGCCCCAAACTAATAAAGCTTGTTCTATGGGTGCTAAACAACGGATAGACATACAATGACATATACACAAACATCCTAGACTCAAGTTTCTACCTACTACAAACATTCGTATTCATCATACAAGTATTAGCAAATAAAATTCGGTTCTAGCACTTCGCCGGCCGGTACTGCGGCGCTCGCTTCGCGCGCTCGGCTCGCGGCTGTGGGTCGCAGTTCTACCGAACACTCCTCTTCGCTCGCCCGCCTCGCTCGACGTGTACCTAACACCTACCTAAGTAGAATAGGTAGAAGCATTGAATTATTATTACTGATCTATTTATTAGGTGACAGATTTATAATTTTACTAGCTGTGCCCGCGACTTCGTACGCGTGGACTTAGATTTATCTCAGTTAGTTATTGTTTTGACCCTAGCACCTCACAAAAGATACCTGCCATCAAAATGTTTACTTCTTATTCATAATTAATTACCGAATAAAAACCTGATTTCAAATTAAAAAAAAACGCATTCAAATCTGTCCACCCGTTTAAGAGCTACAGTGCCACAGACAGACAGACACACAAAACGGTCAAACTTATAACACCCCTCTTTTTGCGGCGGGGGTTAAAAAAGGTAATGTATGGAAATTGTACGGTCAGTAAGAATTCCATAAAGCATGCTGTAACCAGTTGCGTACTTATTTCAACAGGGAAACTGTTATGACGTGAATGCCATCAAATTCGATAAAAGAACTGACTGTAATGTGATAAATGCTGCTGGCCAAAAAAAAAACAGTGAAATAAAAATGTTACGTAGGTTAACATAAAGAATTCTTATCAATTAAAGACCCAGTAGGAACAGTTATCGTCTTACAATTTCATCTACTGACACTCTTCATGTGTCTCTATAAAAATATTGCAAAATTTTACTGATTGTTAGTTTGTTTCCACGATTTCTTCTGCGATGAGTTTTAATAGCTGAACTTCTGTCAATGCTTAGGGTCGAAGTGTATCCGCAAGGACCCCTAACAATAAGATAACCCCGATGGTCAACTGTGGTCTCCACTTCACCAAATGATGTTTTTCAGTAGCAAATGCACGAGTTACTACTAAATATATCCAATTTACTATTCCCTACAACATTTGAAAAGTTCCCTCGATTTCTTTAAGATCCCATCATCAAATCCTGATTTGGTGCTTAAGCGACCTAACTGAAGGCATTCCTAGACGAACGCAAAAAAAAATCAAATCGGTTCATAAATGACGGAGTTCTGAGGTGGCAAACATAAAAAAAAATACAACCGAATTGATAACCTCCTCCTTTTTTTGAAGTCGGTTAAAAAAGTATTTAAAATTTGAATTCGAAAATACACACGCTTGATAAAACATAACCCTCCTCCGCGCACTCGGGTAAATAGAGGGGCAGTCTCATTAAAATGGTTGAAAAACATTCGCTTGTTCAATAAACACTTTGAAAGACTAATGGATTGTATTTTTGTTGTATCATTATAATAGTATAAGATTACATAATCTTATCCAATGAGAATATACCTACAGTTATCTGGGGGCACGACAGTGTCCCGCGCCAAGTGTGCCTTCTTTTTCTGAAAACATCGTGCTGTTTTTCTGCGCTTCTGTTTAGCAGCACTGGATTACGGTAGAAGGCTGAAATTCTGATAATTTTATAAGTAGAACCTCACAATTTTAGATTTATAGCTTGATTTTTTTGGAGGTTATATAAATAAATAAATCATAAATAAAATAAATATCACGGGACAATTCACACCAATTGACCTACTCCCAAAGTAAGCTTAGCAAAGCTTGTGTTATGGGTACTAAGCAACGGATAAATATAATTATATAGATAGATACATACTTAAATACAGTATATTCACCAGCAGTACAGTACAGTCACCAGTACCAATATCTGACACAACAAGCGTGCATAAATATCTGATACGACTCTATTTCTAGGGCCGGAAGGACGCGTCAGATATTTTTGCACGCTCCGCTGTGGCAGATATTAATGCCGGTGACTGTACATGCCTCGAAAGTTTTCATTTACCTACTTGCTCATTTAAAAATCGATCATCTTAATTTGTAATGCGTCGTCATATTGCCTCGCCAAATATATGTTAATCTGATCTTAATGAACTAAAATAATTTCTTTGCTCACCCGCGACATTACGATACTTAAGTTTGTGTAAAATTATGAGTGTTTATGCAGTTCCTCCACCTCCACACTGTAAGAACACACAAAAATCACACAAACCCATCTATTACCACCACCACACTGGAAGGAAGTGGCATTTAGGGCTTATTCTAGCTGAAGCGGTTTGCACGCAGCAGGTGGACGCCTATTGGAGAATATTATTAGCAGCGCTAACTGCGGGCATCGTGTGCTACGGAGTTTAGCTGCGCCCGCGCCCGCAGGCGTGCGCCGCTCGTGCACCTGATGCCAGCTAGCGTAGGTCCTTAAGGAGCGGTCACACCACT
Organism: Choristoneura fumiferana; assembly: GCF_025370935.1. NCBI lineage: Eukaryota > Metazoa > Arthropoda > Insecta > Lepidoptera > Tortricidae > Choristoneura > Choristoneura fumiferana. The sequence goes on along the minus strand of NC_133477.1, from coordinate 21,261,615 downwards.
GCTTAAAAAACGGTGACGGTACGGAATCGCAGTGACGCATCGTATGCACACCGTTTTTATCGCATGCTCTCCACACCGCTGCTCAAAATACGCAGACGGTGCGGAATTGCAGTAACGTGCCGTAAACGTCACGACTTTTGGTAGAGAGCATGCGGTAAGGTTCTGACGTTTACACGTCACTGCGATTCCACACCGTTTGCGTATTTTAAGCAGCGGTGTGGAACATGCAATAAAAATGGTGCGCATACGATGCGTCACTGCGATTCCGTACCGTCACCGTTTTTAGGGTTCCGTAGCCAAAATGGCAAAAACGAAATCCTTATAGTTTCGCCATGACTGTCTGTCTGTCTGTCTGTCCGTCCGCAGCTTTGCTCAGGGACAATCAATGCTAGAATTTTGAATTTGAATTTTGAATTAAAAAAAAAAATTTTTTACAGTACCTCCTCATAGACGTAAAGTGGGGGTGTTTTTTTTCTCAACCATCCCTATAGTTTGGGATATTGTTGGATAGGTCTTTTAAAACCATTTGGGGGTTGCTAAAACGATTTTTCGATTCAGTGATTTGTTTGCAAAATATTCAACTTTAAAGTGCAAATTTTCATTAAAATCAATCGTCGTCGTCGTCCCCCCCCCCTCTAAAATCTAAACCGGTGGGCGGAAAAAATTTGAAAAATTCAGGATGGTAGTAAGTATATCAAACTTACAAGGGAAAACATTAACGGTTAAGTTTTTCTTGAGAATTATTAGTAGTTTAAGAGTAAATAGCAGCCTAAGGTACAAAATATACCTAAAGTTGGAATATTCCGTACAAAATACGAAATCCTTAGAAAAATATTACTTATTTTTTTCGTAATGGCTACGGAACCCTATTTCGTGCGTGTCCGACACGCTCTTGGCCGGTTTTTGAAGCAACGGTGTGGGCGCGTCCTTAGTGATGTGGGTGCGCGCAACAGATTTGTAACAAGGTTAGGCACTCACACAACTCTCGTTCCATGCGCCAGCGCATGTCTCGAACGCATTTAACGCAGTTTTGCCGCCTTTTTACTACAAGGCGCTAAAAATATTATCTCGACATTGATCATGTCATTTGTTGTGATATTTTTCAAAATAAATCATTCATTCTTTTATTCTTTTTTTATGTTAAAGAGGCCAGACAAACGACCTAGTGGGTCACCTGATGTTAAGTGATCATCACTGTCCATAGATACCCGCAGCGTTTTTCGCGATGCCAGTGCGTTGTCGGCCCTGCTGAAAATATTTGCTACAATAGCCAATCGAATAGAGACCGCGGATCGGCAAGCGCAGACGCAGCATCCTACGCTGTCCACCAATGCCGCGGGGTCAATGCGAATGCAGGCTGCTTCCAATCGAAGCAACTGGAGGTCCATGGCGAGGCTTATGTCCAAAAGTGGACGTCCTACGGCTGAGATAATGATGATGATGATGACAATAGCCATAGACGATATTCATTTCATTAACATTATTATTTTGAAAAGGAAGAGAACGTAACGGAAATATGTGTCCGGATTGGTGACGAAAACTTGGAGCAAGTGAATGAATTTGTGTACCTGGGATCTATGTTTATTAGGGATGGAAAGTGTGAAAGTGATATTGAAAGGAGAGTAAAGCCTGGTAACGTAGTGAATGGAGCGTTGTAAACCTTTATGAATAGCCAGAAAATCTCCAAAAGAGCTCGTGTGGCTGTGCATAGAGGGGTGCGCTGGTACCAACACTCATGTATGGAAGTGAAAGTTGGGTGTGGCAGGAAAGACATCAGAGTAGAATAAATGCGGTAGAAATAAGAGCGTTAAGAAGTATGTTAGGTGTGAAATTGAGTGACAGAATTAGAAATAGTGCGATAAGGGAACGCTGTCACTGAAGGTATATAGTTACACGGATTGAGAAAGGGATGCTTGGATGGTTTGGGCATGTTGAGAGAATGAATGAAAACAGATTGACTAAGCAGATCTATAAGACGAGCGTGAATGGGAACGTTGGGAGAGGAAGGCCTAGACGAACGTACCACGATCAAGTCGGAGACGTTCTGAAGAAAGGCCGGGCCAGGAGTACTCTAAACCGACGTGCATCTAAATTCATCAATCTTTTCATGCATGGCATGGTATGGCATACATGCCAGAATCGCAGCAAGTGGAAGGATGTAGTCTCTGCCTACCCCGTTGGGAAAGAGGCGTGATTTTATGTATGTATGTATGTAACATTATATCGATCAAGATTAAGATTGGTTTTTGGAGTATTTTTGTATTTTTTATTTCAACTCCAAATTTTGTTACTTTTACGGGTAAAATCCTTATGAGAAAAATGTATCAAATAAAAAAAAACTAAAAGAAATAGAAAAAATATTGTACAAATTCATAACCACAATGTCACATTTTTTTAGCATAGGGTTAAGGACTTGTCACTTAGGTCATTAAAAAAAACTAAGCTTTGATGTTAGCGTCAAGCAATAATTAATTTATTAAAATTTTAAATATTTAATAATAATGATTAAATAAATAAATAAATATCATGGACACTTTAAACAAATTGACCTAGTCCCAAACTAAGCAAAGCTTGTACTATGGATACTAGGCAACACAATATTTGGTTTGCATATAGCGGCATCCCTTTCGCGACTTAGCGTTTCAGTTTCAGATCAGAGACAAAATCGGTCTTTCACTTGTAAACCATTGAGACTCCGCTCTGAGAAATAAACGTCGTGGTACCAATTTTGACGATTCAGTTTAGGTGCCTAAATTGAACTGCTCTGCGTTTGGATCGTTTATGAAAAGATCATGGTAGGCCGCCTGGTCTTATTTTTCCGGTTTTTCTGTGCACCTATATTTCAGTTTGTATTTTCAATGTTAGTTCTATGTTTCTAGTGCTCTTTATCCTTATAACCCTAATCTTTCGCTACCAAATACGTATTGTTCTTCAAGCTCCAATATCGAGACATTCCTTTACAATTCTATATTGTGGAATCTGTCGATTGCCGTAGCCGTGGAATTCGGTTCGCGCACGTTCGATGTAAAACAAATATGCCCTGTATCGCTTCGAGTGATGCCAAAGTTGGTCCAAGCGACAAGAATATTTAATAATGATCATTCCTATACCGGGTGTGGCCTGTAATACGAGCAAATAATTAAAACATAGATCATACTCGTCAAACTGAACAACATTAGTTCAGCGACTTTTAAAAATAATTAGTTTTTTAATTTTTATTAAGCTTTTAAATTTATGCGAAGAAGCAATGTAAAGCAAAATGCTTGATGTTTGTAGCGTGACAGGCGACGTCAGTTGTATTCTAGAATGGCGTACATTGATAGCAGTATTTAATTTGTATAAAAAGGGAAAATTCAAAGACTCCTTTATTTTTAAAAGTCGCTGAACTAATGTTCAGTTTGACGAGGACGACCTATGTTTTAATGTTTTGCTCGTATTACAGGCCACACCCGGTATACATCCCACTAGTGGGCACAGGCCTCTCAAAATGAGAGCTTGCGCGTTACGGATTGGAAATTTCGCACATATCATTGAATTGATTCGTAGGTTTACAGTTCTCTTGATGTTTTCCTTCACTGTAAATGTGGTAAATTCCAAATGTTATGTGTTAGAATAAATAAAATGCATTTTAATGATAATGATAATGATATTTTTTTTTTTTTTTTTTTTTTTCTTTATTGAGGAAAACAAACAGCAATACATGAAGCTAGTATACATGCAGGTAAATCATGAGCCAGTAAAGTTTTCACTGATATGACTACACTTATTAGGAAAATATTATGCACAAAGTAAACAAAGTAGGTAAGTTAAACAACAAACGAAAGGAATGATGACAATATCTAATACGGTTTCACGGGATACCCGTAAAAGTAACAAATTTGGAGTAGAAATAAAAAAATGATAATGATAAATTTATTTGTCAAACATAGGTACAAAAACAGATCTTATTTAAATATTTCATAGAACTCTATGTTTTGCCGTTAGGCGTACAAATAAGTAAGTAAGTTTAAGTTTTATTTTTCAAAACAACCGGGTTAGATTCCCGTGCTGAGTACAAGTTTTTTTTTAAATCTATGAGAATGCAGTTGTTCTTGTTACTAAAATCGATGACATGGTTCCTAAGGACAGATCTTAGTATGTCTTATAGTTTCAGACTTTCCCATACTGACCGATCTAAATGAGCCACCCTGTATACTAACAGACATTAATGTAACCAACGCGATTCATTATTGTTTAATACACTGTACAGCGACATCTACTGGAATATATAACCTAACCAACAAAAAATTGGAAGACCCCCGACTATGTCACTTCAAAGTTGAATATCTCAAAAACGGCTGAGCCGATTTTGATAAAACATGTCTAAGAACCATTGCTAGAAAACCTGCTTTCAATTAAATAAAAACAGCATTCAAATCGGTCCACCCGTTTAAGAGCTATGGTGCCACAGACAGACAGACACACACACACACGCAGACACACAGACATACAGACACACAAACACACATAGCGGTCAAAATTATAACACCCCTCTTTTTGTGTCAGGGGTTAAAAACGAATAAAGCCAAACACTTTTCCGCTATACACAGTGATACGGCCCAACAACCACTCTGTTCCTACGCTACGAATTCTTTAGGGAAGCTAAAGTCCAGGCATGCGGTAGTGGACACTGGATATTCATAAACTACCCACATTTGTATGGAATTTGGCCGATTTTTCCCGTGGAGTGTTAACCGCAAAGGACAATGGGCAAAGTATGGGCACTCTCCCCACCCACCAACAGAAATGAAACATGTCTTATTTAATAGATATGGCAACCTGATGATTTTTTACTATGACGAATATTGCCCTATGTATGGGGTTTTACTTTTAGTTTTAACTATTATTGCTGGTAACTTAACGTTTCTATGTAACCATCTTCCTGTAACTTTCAATGTAATGAGCAAAAAATCCCAAACAGGGCGATCCTCGTCATAGTAAAAAAACACCAGGTTGCCAAGACCCATTAAATGATACATTTTTCATTTCTGTTGATGGGTGATGACAGTTCTGCCCATGGTCCTTTTACGATATTCTCGCTGTAGCTTCTGCCTGTCACCGTATCTCTATTAGCGTAGCATCCAATGGCGCGTTAGTCTGAAAGCGACACAGCAGACATCCTGATTAATACGCTGTCACCACTCCATATTAAATTTACACACGTATGCTCACATTATGCGCATACAGAACTGACGGCGGGCCCGCAGATTGTAAATTGTCTGCATCGTATTTTGCTAAACTGTGGATTTTGGGAGGGTAGTTTGATTGTGCCTAGCCATGCATTTGCGGTGTTGATTGAGTGGCGTTGAAATTTATTGGTGGATTTTTGAGGGATGGTGTTTATGGATTGAGTTGGTTTTTAGGGTTCCGTAGCCAAAATGGCAAAAACGGAATCCTTATAGTTTCGCCATGTCTGTCTGTCTGTCTGTCCGTCCGCGGCTTTGCTCAGGGACTATCAATGCTAGAAATCATTTTGCACGGATATACATGTAAACTATGCCGATAAAATGGTGCAATAAAAAAATCAAATAAAATTTTTTTTAGGGTACCTCCCATAGACAAATAAGTGGGGGTGATTTTTTTTTTCTAATCCAACCCTATATTGTGGGGTATCGTTAGAAAGATATTGCTTAATTTTTTTCTTAATGGCTACGGAACCCTACTTTGGGTGTGTCTGACACGCTCTTGGCCGTTTTTTTTTATTGGGAAAGATTGGGGCGTTTGTGAATGATTTAGAATATTGTTCTGGCTTATTTTTTAACTCCCGATGGAAAAAGTGGGGTGTTGTAAGTTTGATGCCAACGTCTATCTATTCGTTTGTAGTCTGTAGCATCGTAGCTCCCAAAGTAATGTAGAGATTTCGATGGGTTTTGTTACATGAAATCGAGTTTTCTTGTGGTAGTTCTTAAATATCAATGAACTAAAAGAATTCCTTTGCTCACCCGCGACCTTATGATAGCTAAGTTTATGCAGAATTGGTATGCGTGTTCAAGCAGCTCCTCCGCCTTCTTGCTTTAAGAACACACACAAATCACACAAACCCATCTATCACCACCACCACACTACACTGACACGTTTTGAACTCAACCAGAGCAACACAACCGTAAACCATGGTACCAGATGTTAGACTAAACACAACACCTGGTCTAACATCTGGTAGCATGGTGTACGGTTGTGTTCTTACAGTATGGAGGCGGAGGAACTGCATGAACACGCATATCTTGCATAAACTTAGCTATCATGAGGTCGCGGATAAGCAATGAAATTCTTTTAGTTCATTGATATGGACCTCAGCAAAGTGATGCCTGATTCAATAAATAGTAAAGTTCTTATATGTTTCGTAAAAATTGGTTCAGCTGTTTTTGAGATAATGATGTTGGAGGTTCAACAACGTTTTTAAGTTAGATTATATGTAAAACGGAATGATCTCTGTCTCTACTAAGTGACTTCCTCAAAGAGCAGCACATTCCTCTATAGTTCCCGTCTCCAAATGCTCGTTCAAGTCTATAATTAAGCGGCGATCGGAACCACAATTCGCCAAACACCTTTTAAACTTTCAACGGAACATTAATAATGGAACAAATTCAAGTTTCATAAACAAAAGTCTCGAGGGAACTTCTAATTGTACCGCGCTACGGACACTTGACGCTTTGTAGACTTACGGCCACGGCCAGATCTCAGGTTTGGGCTTAGCGGTAGGCGGAGCGACTGGCGGGGCGACTAGCGGAGCGTCTAAAATGAACGCCACGTATAGCATGTCACCGATACAGCTTGAAGAAGCAAGTGCAAGTGGCAATGGGCGCACCACATCGCTCGAAGAGCAGATAATTGTTGGGGGACAGAGTTCCTCGAGTGGTGACCACTAACCGGAATAATTTTTGGAATTTTGTTTTGAAAACGTAAACAATTTGGTCTTAAGGGTTCTTTTTCTTTAATTTTTGTTGCAACTCTTGCATTGCAATACCTATAACAAACAAATTACGATGGGATAGCCAAGTGGTTATAGAACCTGACTATGAAGCTTGTTACCGGGTTCGATCCCCGGTCGGGGCATACCTATACATATTTGTATGAATAATACAAAATATTTGTTCTGTAGTCTTGGATGTTATGTATGTATTTATCTACTTATATTTATGTTATGTACGTTTATATGTTGTCTGCAGTGGCGTAGCTATCGTATGGCCACTATGGCCAGGTGGTGCAGTGCACCAGGGCCCCAGACCTCAGGGGGCCCTCTACCTAAGCTTAAAAGAAAAGAGAAAAAATGTTGTGAGCAGGCTCTAGCCCTTTTTTTAGGTACTTAAATGTTTTTGAAGGCCAATAAAAGTTCAAGCTACGTGGAAAGAAGGATGATGGCTCATCCATCTAGCTCCGCCACTGGTTGTCTCGTATACATAGTACAAAAGCTTTGCTTAGTTTGGGTCTAGGTCAATTGGAGTTAACTGTCCCATGATATTTATTGTCGAAGGACTTTCCGCTAACCGTGCCACTGTGCGCACACCCTGCGCCTACGAACGAGTTTGTTAGACATCGAAACTTCGTTTTGTAATCATTAACAGTATTGGAATATTTCCAATTTAACTGGTTAGTTAATTACTTCTTCAGCATGTGTTACAATAGGTAGGTATCCCTCTGTTTCAATTTGGAGTAACTTTGCTAGCCGGCCGATTTCACAACGTTTTTGTACCGAATTACGCGTGAATTTGTAAGCAATGCTTTTGTTATTTCCTTGTGAACTGTTTGATTTCGACTTAAGTTTTAGCAGATTGTTGACTTAGAATTTATAATTTGAAATTAAACAATGTTATAACGTGCATACAATTAATTTGAAAATTATTTTATTTTAGAGACGCCAAGGGTTGCAGACCAATTGAATAAGAATAAGAATGTTTTATTGGCTGATAAAAAAGATACACATACAGAAACACTAACTTAATACCTATACACATCCATGCCTATTCCTACGGGTACCAGCCAAAATGGCCGCGACTCAGACAATTAGTTTTAAATATTTTTGATTAAAATATAAATATGTATGTTAGTCTGTAAGGTATTTATTGTATTGGCCAAGTTGCCCGAAATAAATGAATTTATTATTATTATTTCTTGATGTCATCCTTCCATCTATGTTGCATCTCATCTGCGGACGTCCTCTCGGGCGTGTCGCGCCCCAGGGTCTCCACTCCAATGTCTTCCTGCACCACGAGTCGTGCTTTCGAGCGACGTGGCCCGCCCATTGCCACTTCATGGTAGCTATTCGATGAACAGCGTCTGCGACACCACTTTGCTCCCAAAGCCACTTGTTTATTTTTCGGTCCCTCAGCGTTATTCCCACCAGCTTCCTCTCCACTGCTCTTTGGGCTACCTGTACTTTGTGTATACACTCTTTAGTAAAGACCCAAGTTTCTGCTCCATATGCGAGAACTGGTAGATTACATTGATTACTGGATGCAGGTAGCACAGAACAGAGAGAAGTGGAGAAAGCTGAAGGAGGCCTACACCAAAATGAGATTCCCTTTATTTATTTACATTCTTAGTTTAGGTTTTTACAATAATTATATAAAATAAAAAGATCTGAAGATGCATCGCGCATACATCGCGCTATCGAAGTTTCTCAACTCGGACGCATACAACTTCCAATCCGACGCTTTTTGGTTGGACTTCGATCCCCAGGGATATCTGCCTGGAGGGAGATCTGTCTATTGTCACCGAAGTACTGCTAAAATCTATTCCTTACTTCTGTCTATTGTGAAGGTTGCCTGGAAAAGATCGCTCTGAAGCGACAAGGCCGCCTATTGCTTACCTTGGAAATCTCAATATACCGGTGCTTTCTGTACTGCTACTGTTGGCGTTCAATAAAGATGTATTGTATTGTAATGAAGTCATCGAAATAGCTCCAAGAATATGCAAATTGAATTGACCATGGGCAGGTCACATCGCTCGAAGAACGAATAACCGTTGGGGGAAATCGCAAGAGTTGAGGGCAACCTGGAGATGCAAGTGGCGAGTTGTCGTTCATTGGGCCATTTGTGGCGTTCTAAGATGTTCAGTTCAATAGAGAATGTCTTATGGCTGGTGACGAGTTTAAAAATGTAGTAAGTATACATTATTTATGCAATTAGGTGGCATAATATGAGAAAGTAGGTATGTCTGATGATAACAAGTGAACATCTACACAGTCAGTAATAATAACCCTCACCCTAGAAATGAAAGTTAACAAACACATTTTTATTACAAGCTTTTATTGCAAGATTTCTCTTACTCTTTCACTCTTACAAGGTCACTAGAAGTTTCTGCTAAGGTCTGAGAGACCGCACGTAGGTGGTTAAGAGTTAAAGAATTTTATTTGTAATTATTTTATCTTGAAAAAAAAATACTTTCTGCCAAGTTTCTGTCCTCAGTCTTTCTGTGTTTATCTATTTTATTTCCTAATTTCTTATCCCTTTTCTCCCATTACGGACTAATGATAATTTATATTGCTATTTTATGTAGTAGTTTATGTATGTATAAGTATTGCATGTATGTATTTATATAGTTTATCATTTGTATTTATTTTAATATTATTGATTTTTTGTTTGTTATTATTTTCTGTTTCTGTTTCCGCCACCTATTTTTGTAATCACATAATTTCTTGTACCCAAATGGTTGTCTGGAAGAGATCGCTTTTAAGCGATAAGACCGACTATTGTCTACCCTGAATGTAAGTGTTTATATCATAAGTTTTTTGTACTGCTTTATGGTGTGCAATATAGAATATTTGTATTGTATTGTATTGTTTCTTGCGGCGCGTTCTTCTTGGCAAGCGATCTTTCCGAAAGAACTGGTAGTTTAAAAAATGACTTGTAAAAGTGCCAATTGCGGCCTGTTTATTGAATAAATGATATGAATTTGATTTGCATTTGAGTTCTTCGAGCGATGTGGTCCGCTTGGCGTATATAGGATTATTTTTCAGGGGGGGCTGGCCTGGATTCTTGTGTGAAGATATCAGTATTATAGAATTTTGAATCGGTAGCCCAACATCCTGGGGTGTGCAGGACTATACAGGGGTAGGCACAGTCCACCCGGACCCCCTCCATATACGCCTATACGGTCCGCCCAATACACAACATTACAGCACACTATTAACATGCACATAAATCACACAGCACCGCTTCGCACGTTCCTGCAGTCATGTAAAAAGCGTTGTACATTCTCGACGATCTCAATTTTCCCCTCCATCATCCCGCATGATTGTGGGACGCTAGGAGACAGGCTAGCACAGGTGTATCCAATCAATCACGACCCGTGTCGGCTTTATCACGTAGGCTGTTGCTTCACTTGTTTTTTAGGCGGTCGGTAAAACAAAAGCCGAGTTAGTTGAGCCATACGCATCTTAAGATCAGTGACTCAACAATCAATACCTAATCCCCTGCTTTTCTACCCTTAAGGAGGAATTATTTTCTAAATTTATATGGGACCACCACCCTCGGGGTATACGCTTTCTAATTAAAAAAGAATTATCAAAATCGGACTACTCTGTAAAAAGTTATGCGTGGTTATACATAAAAAATATATACGCGTCGACTTGAGAACGTCCTCCGTTTTTTTCGTCATTAAAAAACCTACCAACGGTTCGGAAAACCTCTGTTGGGAAGAATCCGGCAAGAATGTCAATGAGTTATGCAAGTGTCAACGTAAAAACTCGTTTATAACCACTTTATAACCATCACCACTGTATTCTGTACTTCGATACTATCAATTAATTACGAGTAAAGTAAGTATAATGTCGAAGCCGTAATGAGAAAAACAAAATTATTGACCTTAGTTGATCGCGTCATATAAGGTTGGAAAAAACTTAATAGAGCGATGTAAGACTGCAGTCGCTCAAGTCGACTGTGACCGCATCTGGTAGTGACATCTTACGGGTGGGAAAGAAACTAAAATTATGTATAGTACTCATTTTAGATAATTCTGGTTCCATGCGCTAGGTACTAATTGTACTCACAACTAATACCATCTACGAAAATAAATAAGTTTTTGGTAAAGGAAACATTTTTAATGCAATATTTTTTTGATGACTGTACTTTTCGTTGACTGTACTTGTATTGACACCCAAACTGCATTTGCATACCAAATTTCAAGTCGATGCCATTAACCGTTGAAGAGTTCCGTCCTGTGGAGACGATCCTGGCCGAACTACCAAGATGTCACTACCAGATTATTGTACTGCCACGCAATTTATGTAAGTATACAAAATTTTAAGTCAATCCATTGGAAGTTGGTCGAATTTGACTTGAAAGATTTGTTTACAGACAGACAGACAGACAGACAACGGGACAGGTGAAACTAAATAAAAGCTTATAAAAATTATAGTAGAACTACAAAAAGTGTGTGAGATGGTATAAGCAACAATACAAATCTAGACACGCGGTAGCAGGTAGAAAATACTACCATTATACATAATAAAGTCAATCTAACCTGCCAGGTGGTCAGTTTTACCACCTGCCAGCGGTATACAGCCGGTCCTACAGTACTTATAAAATCGTATATGAGAACTAGCCAAATCTAACCTTAGACTTCAATATATTATCCTAAGTTTAAGAAGTAATGATATTTTAAGTTGTTATAAAATGTTTTATATTGTTCTTATAAATAAATTTCAGGACTGACCATAGAACTTGGCAACCATTTAGATCTCACTTCTTTTGTCGTTAAAGTCAACAATCAAGGCATATTATCTTCTTTATATATATATAAAAGAAAGAAACTGACTGACTGACTGACTGACTGACTGACTGACTGACTTATAGATCAACGCACAGCCCAAACCGCTGGGGCTATTTACTTGAAATTTGGAATATATATTCCTTAATAGATGTAGACGCGCACTAAGAAAGGATTTTTCGAAATTCCCACGGGATAGGGAATATCGAAACTTTTTTTCGCTTCTTTGTTTGTAGTCGAATCTCTGAAACTATTGAGCCGATTTTAAAAATTCTTTCACCGTTTGTAAGCTACACTATTCTGATTGACATTACTTCTTATCCGGATAATGCAAAGTTTCCGCGGGATAGAAATAAATTGATTCAACTCCGGGGCTGATTTAAAAAAATCTTACATATTATGTGACATGACTATCTCCAAATGACAAAGGCTACTTTTTTCTTCGGGAAATTACAAAATTCCCATGGATAGAAAAAACTGAATGCAACTTCGGGGATGATTTTAAAAATTCTTTCACCAATAGAAAGCTACACTATTCTTTCATTAGTATAGACTACTCTTCTTCGGGAAAATGCAAATTTCCCGCGGGATGAAATAAGTGAATTCAACTTCGGGTCTGATTTTAAAAGTTATTTCACCAAAAGTAAGCTACAGTTCCTGATTGACAAAGGATACGTTTTTCTAGGAAATGAAAAATTCCCGCGGGATAGAAATAAGTAAATTCACTTTGCACTGCTTTTAAAAATTCTTTCATATGATAAAATTGACTATCCTCGATTGACATAGGCCACTTTTTTTTTCGGATAATCTAAAATTCCCATGGGATAGAAAAAACTGAATTCACTTCAGAGCTGATTTTTAAAAATTCTTCCACTAATATAAAGCTGCACTATTTGCTGTTCGTATAGATTACTCTTTCTTTAGTAAAATGCAAAATTCCCGCAGAATAGGTAGAAGTAAGTAAGACAATCCAAATTCGGAGCTGATATTAAAACAAAAATTCACTATTAGCAATCTGCAGTATCTCTGATTGACATAGGCTGCTTTTCCTACAGATTAATGCCAAAATTCCCGCAGGATCGAAATAAGTAAATTCATTATTGGGACTAAATAATTTCCTTGCTCACCGCGACCTTACGATAGCTAAGCTTATGCAAAATATGCGTGTTCATGCAGTTCCTCCACCTCCACACTGTAAGAACACACACAAATCACACAAACCCATCTATCACACACCACACTACACGACACGTTTCGAACTCAACAGAGCTCATCTTCAGAGTGACACAACCGTACACCATGCTACCAGTTGTTAGACTAAACAACAACAACTGGTAGCATGGTGTACGGTTGTGTCACTCTGAAGATGAGCTCTGTTTGAGTTCGAAACGTGTCGTGTAGTGTGGTGGTGGTGATAGATGGGTTTGTGTGATTTGGGTTTCTTACAGTGTGAGAGGGGTGGAGGAACTGCATGAACACGCATATTTTGCATAAGCTTAGCTATCGTAAGGTCGGGGTGAGCAAGGAATTATTTTAGTCATTGATATGGACTCCGCAAAGTAACGCCTGATTCAATAAATTCATTATTGGGTTGATTTTAAAAGATATTTTACCAATTGGGAGCTACATTATCCCTGATTGGCATATTTCTCCGGGAAAACGTAAAATTCCCGCGGGATAGCAAAAAGTGAATTCAACTTCAGGGTTGATTTATATTATAATTGTATACCTAATTCTACCTAAACAGTACCATGACTGGCTGACTGACAGGACATGCATAGCCAAAACTACTAGTACTAGAGACTTGAAATTGGCATAGATGGGCCTTCAGTAATACAGAGGTGCACTAGGAAAGATTTTTAGAAATCCCATGGATAGGAAAATATCTCAATCTGTTTGTTGGGTGGTAATCTCTGAAACTACCTGAGCTGTTAATAAAAATTCTATTACCAATAGAAAGCTACAATATCCTGATGGACAGACTTCTTTTTTTTTAATGCAAAAATTTCCGCAGAATAAAAATAAGGTGAATTCAAATTTTCGGGGCAGATTTTCAAATTCTTTCAATAATAAAAAGCTACATATGTCTCATCGACAATTAAGAATATTAAAATAGATCATAACAGTAATTCATGTCCCGGCGGGGACTTTACAATTTTCTCGAGATACAATCCTATATCCTATATCGTGTAGGAAGTCGCCGGCAAAAGAAACTGTAGTACTTTAACGTCTTTTACTGTATTGGTGTGCAATAAAGAGTTATTGTATTGTATTGTATTGTATTGTCTTTAACGTTTCAGCGAAACATGGGGTATCAGAGTTTGGTACTAATTATGATGATTAATTACGTATGTAGGTTGATTTTTGAATTCCAAAATGTGCACCATCTGTCTAAAACAACGTCTTTCTGTATTTATATTTCCATGTAATCCTCCAAAAAAATCAATCAAAACAGAAAAAAAGAATCGCAAAAGTAAATGTATGTTGATTGTTACCCAAATTAAACGCGAGCGACCGCGGGCAAAAGCATAGTCATAATATACCGTATTGAACTTGGCTCTCATTTCACATTTATGTATTGATGAGTCTATTTATCAATAAGCAAATACGATGACGCACCCTGCGTAAGCCGTTCACGGAACCGCGCTGATTTAGGGCCCGCAAGAACCAGGGTTGGCTCCGATATAATTTACAATCCGTGGGGCCCCTAATACCGTCTAACATCGTTATTGGACCATTGGAAAACGCACGGAGGAAACAAACGCGGCGGTTTTATAGCATTATCTTCTTCTAATATGTTAATTTTGGGGTCACAATGTTCGTCACAAAACTCCTCCGAAACGGCTTGACTTTTATATTCGGTAGGTCTGAGAATAGGACGTAAACTATTTGTCATACTTCTATGCGGACGGAGTCGCGGGCAACAGCTAGTATTGAAATAAATTTAGGCCGCATATTTGTCAAAGCTGAGGCAAAGTTCTTCAATTTTCCCTCAAATAAAACAAAAATGCAATGGCACGAGCGAAGGTATCGAATATGCATCAAAAATACCCCCAATTTCATGTTTTTCGGGTTTAATTTTACAAAACACTGATACACGTATTTTTTTATTTTTAATCGAAAACTAGCTGTTGCACGCGGATTCGCCCCCGTCCAGTCTTTTTTTTAATTTTGTTTAGCACAAACCTTGACAATAAGGAATATAACAAAAAATAAATATCCAATTTGTCGTTCGGAAGTTATTCGCGTAAATACATTTCAGTGATACATAATTTATTTTTATGTATAACATACCTATATAAAATATATACATGTCAAAATTCCCATACTAAATACTATTCTCTGTTTCACTCATTTAAGAGATGACTCCTCTTCTCTAAATTTTCGCAATTTAGGTGACAGCAAAATTATTATACAATAATCTGAACCCACGTTCCATCAATTTCCATGTTTCTGAGCGTAATAATGACGTCAACTATCTGGAACATATATCAGCCCACATGTTAACTGTCTTTTCTCATTTACCTGCTGCATATCAACCTTTAAAAACCTAAATATTAATGAACCCCAGTAGTATATAAGGCGTAGACTACGTTTCTTCCCCACATTACAAATACAACATCAATTTATTACACACAATCGTGTCAACAAATCGAACATGAAGATCCAAGTTCTCATTCTCCTGGCTTTTATCAGTTTCGTGGCAGCGCAAGACTCAGGTCATAGGTACTGTGGTAGACAACTCGCCAGGGCTCTTGAATTCCTCTGTTATGAAGACTACGTCGTTAAACGGACGGAGCATGTGAAGCGTTCGTCATATGGATCTCACGGCAACGAGCTGGAGTATGTTTCGCCTTGGATGGCAGCAAAACATGCTCATGTCTTGAATGGAAGGGAAAAACGACAGCTAATTGTTTCGGAATGCTGTGAGAAACCTTGCACCGTCGATGAGCTGCGGACTTACTGCTTCAACTGACACCACTGAAATGGTAATGATACAGTAGACACCGCAATGAGATTTCTATAAAAATAAATGATTAATGAGATATAATTTGTTTAATTTTGATTTTTAAGGTATATTTTTAACCCTGACGCAAGAAGAGGGGTGATAAAAGTTTGACAGCTATATGTGTCTGTGTGTGTCTGTCTGTCTGTCTGTGGCACCATAGCTCTTAAACGGGTGGACCGATTTGAATGCGGTTTTTTTTAATTGAAAGCAAGTTTTCTAGCGATGGTTCTTAGACATGTTTTATCAAAATCGGTTCACCGGTTTTTGAGATATTGAACTTTGAAGTGACAAAGTCGGGGGTTTTCCAACTTATTGTTGGTTAGGTTAGTTCATTCAAGCATCTGCCCCGACCAGGGATAGAACCCGGGACCTCGAGCTTCGGTAGTCAGCTTCTCTAACCACTTGGCTATCCAGCCATCAAATTTGATTGGTTGATAGACCGTTTAAAAACGTAGCGTTTTTTCTGTTCCTTGTAGAAATCCTCCTCTAACTCAATCAACTCCTTGGTAAGCTCCTGATATGGGAGAAGACACATTTTGAAATCCAATAACGGGCGTCGAGACCAAGGATATTGAATCAAAATCGATAAATTCTATTTACACGATAAACTCATCTCGCCGTGTGGCCTAGTGGTTACCTATGGCCTCTCAGGCAGAGGATCGTGAGTTTCAAATCCTGGCTCATACCTCTGGTTTTTCGAAATGACATTTGAAATTTACTACGAGGTTTACGGTGAAGGAAGACATTGTGAGAAAATCTGCACCAACCTGCGAAGCAATTCAATGGTGTGTGTTAAATTCCGAAGCCCTCTCATTATGAGAGGAGACCTGCGCCCCGCAGGGATTAATGATGGTGGGTGAATAAACCTAAAATAAAATAATATTTTTTTTCGATTTCTACTAAGATAGAGCACACAGAAATAATAAATAGCCAAAAAAAAAAACTGGGGCTGAGAATAGAATCCAAAATCTTCGTCATTTTGTGTCTTGTCTACACTAGTCATTGCAATATAAAGTTCACGTGAAATAGGTATTTACCTACGCTAAAAAATGTTTTATGTGTTCTAACAAATTATATAGAAAATTTCTTGGAGGGCTCTTTCATGACATCGTGTAGGAGCAAACTGTTCAAAATTTCCAAAACTCTAAGCCCAGCGGTTGAAATGTCAAGATTTATATCCCTATCCGTGGGAATCGGATTAAAAAGTAGCCTATGTGTTATTCAAGAGGTTCCACCCAACCAGCAAAATCCCCTTACAACCATCTCAAGACTATAAATTTTCACTCTAATATTGGTTTTTATATCATCGTATAAGCCTGGATTTGGGCACAAATTATAAGCGTATTTATTTTAACATCGTCCTAATATCAGTCTTATTGAATACTGTTCGCATTTACAATAATCTTTACAAAACTAATTTAAGCTGCCTTAGGCTAATATCGCTTTTACGTAAGTATTTTGTAAGCCTGCATAGGCTATATATTGGTCCAACGTTAGAATCTTGTGAGCCTAAACAAGCTTATTTTGATTTTATGTACGACCACACAAAATTTTGAAACATTCCGCGTGCATTATGCTCGGTGAGTGAACTGCAGCGTGGCAGAATAAAATATTGTAGTGACAAAATGAATGCAAGTATAATAATAGTAGTAATAATAACTGTTTGTTATCATTGGTGGTTCTTTATGTTGCGCGGGTAAGTATTTACGTTGGAACATATTATTTACTGTAAAGTAGACCCTGTTTTACGCTTCAAATTTCATGCGCCCACTCAAATAATCAATTAAAATAGTATTTTCTATCCTCGTATATTTTTTTATTTCTATAATTGCAGTGAAAATGATGCCATTGTTTATAGTTGCACTTTTCCAGCGCACTATTAGACTATTGTAAGATCATTACTCTAATATTAGCATTCTGAATACCAAGGGTACGCCCTGTTGAATTAATTTAGGGTTCCTTGCTTTACCTACATAAAACATGAACCTTTACCTGATTTTATCCTTACCTGATCACTTGACTTTATTAAAACAATAATACTAAAAGTTTTTACTTTTTATTTAAGTGACAACGTTGGTGATGTAATAGCTGAATATATGGATTTAGACCGTTACTTGACCAAGAAGACTTCCGTATGTTAAAGATTTAACATGGCCTGGAAAGAAACTCATTTCTTGTTGAGTGAAACGTGTCACGGATGCGGCCATTACAATAACGTTTTTTTCAGTTCCTATCTTAGTAGTGACAGTAAATCCTTTTTCAAGCTGATTCATTTCACTAACAAAAGGCCCCGGATAAGCAATCTAAATTTGATGGCTTTACATCCTGAGTAAATATCTGTAAAAGAAGATGAAACCATGATAAAATCAAACAAATATTAGTAAATTGTTCACATAGGGAAAATAATATAAAAGAAAGTCTCAGATTGCGGGTATTGGCCCGAGGCCGAAGGCGAGGGCTATAAACAAGCTATCTGAGGCTCTCTTTATAATTTCCCGTGGTGAGCATATGATTTTACATCTTCCCCTGGGTGTAAAATGGCAATTGCCATGTAAATATTAATTACAACCCGAAAGGATATTTGTGCGATTACCTACTCAGGCACAAAAGTGCTACTTTGCGCACTAGTGTGGAAAAGCATACGCCATTTCTAGAGAGATATAGCATGCATTTTTCCGTGATATAATAATTTCTTGATGGCCACAGCAATCTCTGGAATTGGGTTTGCGACTTATACAGGTTGAATTCTAATTAGGCGTTGATAAAGAAAGCGTGTGCATATACTGATTAGTAACAAAACAACTTTTCCAAAGAAAAAACTTTAGAAAATGTTTTTGAATTATTTATACTTTAAGTCAATGCCCAACTGCAGTGTAAATCACTTTTTAAGGCAAAATCTTTTTCATAATCGGGTTTCGTCCTCGGTCGAAGATTCATTTCACTGACATGATCTATGTCACAGACTGAATCTCTGTCCTCTATATCGACTTCTTGCATAAAATAAATCCTGCAGAACCCTCACCAATATCTTTCTCAACACTTAACTTGTCTGGTGGTTTTATGTTATGTATTAGGCTGACATTCTTACAAAAGCATTTATCAAACCATTATAAAATCAAATGAACTAATTTATTCTAATATCTTACTAAACTTTGCTATTGATCTTATAATAGCTTTAAACAGATCAAAAAAAAGTATACGCTTATAATGTCTTATGTTTATGCTGATATTAGTCTGACATTCTTACAAGAGCATTTATCAGGACCATTTATAAAATCAAATTAACTAATATCATTCTAATATCTTACTAAACTATTGCTATTTGATCTAATAATAGCTTTAAACAAGATCAAAAAGTATACGCTTATAAATTTCTTATGTTATGCTGATATTAGTCTGACATTCTTACAAGGGCATTTATCAGGACCATTATAAATCAAATGAACTAATATCATTTCTAATATCTTACTAAACTATTGCTATCGATCTTACAATAGCTTTAAACAAGATCAAAAAAGTATAGGCTTATAATGTTCTTATGTTATGCTGATTTAGTCTGGTATTCTTACAAGAGCATTTATCAGGACCATTATAAAATCAAATAAACTTAGAGAATGGTGCTATAAGAACAGATATTCTCAAGTACAATGAGTCTTCGTAATGTTACTGTAGGAGTAAGAGGCTATAATAGTATTATAAAATGAGTTATATCCATATATGAGACTAGGTTATAAGATAGAGAGCTCTTGAGTCTGTACTAGCTTATCTAAGGCTAATATAAGAGCGTAACATGTTCCAAAACAATTATAAGAGCGCTATAAGCCCCCACACTCTCATAAAGTGCGCAATCCAAGATTTTTTTGCTGGTTGGGCAGCTACCTACATACCAAATTTTATGACGCTAAACCCATCAGTTGTTATTTCAGAATTTTATCCCCATCCCGTGGGAATATCAGGATAAAAAGTATTTTATGTTTTAATCCAGATTATAAACTAACTTTTTTGCCAATTGTCGTCTAAATCCGTCCAGCCGTTTCAGCGTGAAGAAGTAACAAACATACTCACAAACTTTCGCATTTATAATCTTAGCAGGATTTACTACACAGTTCTTACAAGTAACCCCCTTATTCATAAAACTTAACAAGCCTATGTTAACTAACAAATGCTTTGTCCCTTTCTAACAATATTATTTTGCAGGTGGTAGGACCTTGTGCAAGGTCCGCCGGATTGCTACCACCATCTTGCTCGGCTAATCCTGCCGTGAAGCAGCAGTGCTTGCACTGTTGTGTTTCGGCGTGGAGAGTAAGACAGCCGGTGAAATTACTGGCACTTGAGGTATCCCATCTTAGGCCTCTAGGTTGGCAACGCATCTGCAATTCCCCTGGTTTGCCAGATGTTTATGGGCGGTGGTGATCTCTTACCATCAGGAGACCCACTTGCTCGTTTTGCCATCCAGTCGTATTAAAAAAAAAAAAAAAAATACAATGTCAAGTGACAGATAAGGACAACGAATTTTTAGCGGCATTTTAACTAAAATAGGTTTGATTGTCGTT